>NC_051222.1:18395193-18550193 GCF_015220715.1 Pygocentrus nattereri
TTGGGCACATTTCCCAATTCAATTTCCCCATTTCAGCACAACTGGCCAACTTCTCTCCACCCCCATCACCCACTGCTCTCACATTCACTTTGTGTGTATGTCTTGTCTGCCCTGCTTTGCCTTTAAGGTGAGAGTGTTTTCACATTCGACGATCTGCAAACAATCATCCAACCCTCTTCAACAGAACTTTTCACATAATTCCTGTTTGATCTCTTGTGTTGCCCTATTCCTTTTTTGAACGGGAGAGAATCTGTTTGTTGTTTTGCCTCTGTTTTGGACCATTTTGGGATTCACACTTCGTTTTTCACTTTAAAGCCATGTTCCTCGCATTCCAGCTGTCCATGTACAAGCAGAGCAACCAGAGCCAGAGATCCAAACTGCTCAGCGCATGGTTCATGCACACATTCTCAACCTCTCATTAAAGAAATCCCTCATTCTAGGCCTCTAAAACATAACACAGTACAAACATTGAACAAATGCTGACATTAACCACAAATATCAGCTCTTCAGCTCATAAGCACAGCTTTATAATAAGAGCAGATGTTGGCTCTCATGTTTGATCAGCTTTTTGCTTAATTACAAAGGAAACACTGGTGCAAATGTTTCCGAAGCAGCAAGCTTTTTTATTTTACCATGCCATCACATTGTTTAATTACAGGCCACTGCAGAAAGAAACCTTATATTATATTTGAAAGAAAAAAATTGGCTTTCGAGAGCTGTTCGACAGCTGGCTTCTGGTTCCAACACATGGTTCTTATGCAGAAAACCATCGAGGGAGAAAAAGGAACTCCATCTTAGCTTTATAAAATGCCCTACAGTGTCTGTTAGGATTCCAGTCCGTTCACTTGAGCTTTGGTTTTGGAGCAATTCTGGTGACCTGTCTGTCAGGCTACAGCTGGAGCTTTTATTGGCTGTTATAATGGCTAAGCCTATTTTTTATAGTTGGAGGTGTTGAAAGCTCTCTGGGCTCCTGCCACAAACACCCACTGTATTAGACTGCTGAACACTGAACTAAGGCTGCCAGCCCCTGAAGATCACCCAACTGGTCACCATTCTTGCAAATACTGTTACTTCAGAAACTTCATTCTTCTTAGACTTGTAGTTGTTAACCAGGGGGGAGGTTTTTTTTTTTTTTTGGCTGGTTCCACCTGCTCGTTTTGTGTTCATCAAAATTGCTCCAAAGTTCACTGAGCCGAAAACCAAAACCGAAAAAAGCTGACAAATATAAACGGCTCACATAAGAAAAACTTACCAAAATTGTTACAATAAGTAGGCTACATTATAGGCCTACAAAATCCAACATCCTCAGAAACCTAGGTCAATTGGTCATCCAAGGCCATTAATTACATAATTTTTGGTTACACTTTGCACCTTGGCATGGCAAAATCTGCACATGGGTGGAGATCAGATGAACTGAAATGCTTAATAGCAATACAGACAGACACCACTGTGCAAAACAAACTGCAGACAAGGAGGCTGAATGGATAAGCAGTTGTTGTGTAATGCTTGAATTTGCATATTCCATCCCACACACCAATCAGATCTCAGTCCAGCTAACCAGAGATCCATTTATCTACAAAGTGTAAATGCATGTGGCTAAAATCACGATTCAGTCTAGATACTAATGATATGGAGTGACCAGGTGTAAATGGGGTCTTGGAGTCCTGGCCGCAGATGGATCAAACATGCGATCTCCCAAGGATCAGGTTAATGCTTAAATATTTGAGCCGCTCAGGAGCTCCTGCCCCATCATACTTAATCTATTAACTATGACACCTTTTAAAGACGTTATCTTTTTCTTATAGCTCATGAAGTCTGGCCCAGAGTAGTGTGCATGTCCATGTTAGGCAGTAAAATGACTGTGTAGAATTTCTATTGCTGTATAAAAGAAGCTCCATGACACTTTCATTTTTGGGCGCAGTGGGATATCCTAGCATTAACAAGCACTGAAATGAAGAGCTTGTTCTTTTTGTTTTTTCAGAGTAATGCTGAAAGGCTACTCAAGTGTGAAAGGTAATTTAATGAATGTATTTTCTTGCTCAAAATGGTAGTTTGTGACACAAAACAAAGCTAATATTGAACTTTATTAGACCATAGTGCATGGTCTTTACATGGTACATGGATACCCAAGTCAAAAATAGCCACTTTTACCTCCAGTGTTAAATAGTGAGAAGGCAGCTTCCACTAAATAAGCACCTCAGTAAGTAAAATCCTCTAAAATCCAACACACCGTCGTGTTCCTCGTGCTGAAAGTGTACTGTATTTTACGGCTTTGTTCGCGGCTCCGACAGCAGTCCTGATTGAGATGATTTAGTGGACACGTGTGTTACAGTGTGATGACTGACAGCAAACTCTCACTAACCCTGACACCCTTAAGTACTGGGGTCAGAGGTCAGCAGCTGCTGCTTCATCTGACTGATGGCTCTGACTGAAAGTCAGTCTAATTCACAAGACGGAAGTTGGACCGTGAGGGCAATCTAAGAACAATTTCTTCTTAGTTTTAACCCTTCGCCGTTTTGAGTAGGACCACAAAGAGCAAACTGTGGGAGTATGTGCAGGGGTGGTGCCACACCTCTGAAAATAGTGAGGAAAAATGCATTGGTCCAGTCAACTAGGCATCTGTCTACAACAGAATTTACCAACTATGGTCCTAGAGACCCACACTGTCCTGCTCATTTTAGTGCTTTCCCAGCTTTAACACACCCACTTTTGCTCAGCAGGGGGTGTTAAGGAGCTGATTAGTTAGATTAGCTGCATTGGGAGCAGGAAATTCAGTAAAATTTGCAGAGTGGAGGGCCTCCAGTGGAGGAAGGTTGGGAAACAAAGATGCATAGCACCCACTGACTAAAACTTCTTTTCAGCACTACGTGTAATCTAGATCATAGGTATGTAATCTGCTATAATGGAATATACATTTCTAGCATCTATGAAGAACAATAAATATTAGCAAAGTAGCAGGAAAAATGATTAACTGCCATTTAGTTACTTTATCATAGTGGTAAGTGGTGGCATAAACTGTGACCAAGTGCATACATACATACATATTCATAAATAAACTAATGGATTAGTAAGCTTTAGTTAGTGAGAACAGTGAGTTCTCTCACTAAACATTAAGCCATGCAGGTTTCACTTTTTATGAACCCCCACCTGAAATGGCGATTTTAATTTCTTGTGCCACTGAGTTTGAGTTTTAATCTAAATAAGCAACCTAAACTCAATCTACAATGGTTGGACGTCGCCCCATTGCTTTGAAAAATACCGCATCAAATGATGACTTGTTCTGGTGGTCATAGTTATACACTCTGTTGTACAAAGCTTTGCATCCTGCCTAGTACTTCTTAACCAAAGGAAAACCATTGCAATGCAAAGGCTTATTGCTTTTGTAAAATGGCATTAATATCAAATGCACACTTAATAACAGTACCGTGTTTTTATTTAGTCTTTTAAAAACTGAGCACAGAATTCAATTAACGCAATCATTTGCACATGTTGAGTGTTTTCCAATCAGATTTTAGTATCAGAGCCACATGGTGTCAAGGGCCTTATTGCTTTTATAATATGAAATACAATACAAGATGCACCAATAGCCATAATTCATTAAATTGCTAAACAGTTCTGCCAGCAAATAATGTAATTTTTGAACAGTAGCCTTTGCTTACCAACAACACAACACAGATTGTTCTATGAACAATGCAATAGTTGGAGATTTAACACAGGATTCAACTGATGGTGTGAACTAATGAGGATATACTAAGTATTTTGCAACAGCTTTAAACATGGCTTAGCCAATCAGATCTTAGAGCCCTGTTCTATCTGCTCTATAACTAATTTCCTAAGACTGTATCTCATGTTTATGTTGGCAAATGTCTGCATTATTCCAGAACCGCTATAGATAAAATGTGCCATTGTCCTTTCAGCATAATCAGTAGCCATCCATTTCAGGACAACCTTAAAATCTCAATTTAAACTTGTTTTCGGAGGCTGTGACGACCCCCGTAAATAACTCCTCAAATTTAGATTTTGGAGTCATTCAGTGTGACCCATACATGCTGCCTATCTTCCTCCTTCTTCCTGAGAATAGCAAGCAGGGCAGGATGTGAGTCATGATGTCTATCAGGGTGAGGCCTGAGGAATGCACTTTCACCTCTGACCTTTGAGGTCACTGCGATCCTATCAGACCCCTGCAGAGAGAAAGAGACGACCACTTCGGCAGAAGAATGAAGAGCCCTGGAAGATTTGCAGTTGTTGCAGTCTGTTGGAAGGAGATAGAGAGAAGAGAGGGTGAATGTACGCCTGTATTTATGTATGTATTGTGTGTTAATGTTCTTGTAGGCACAAAATCCCCTCTGAAGCTCTGATACTATGACTTTGTGTGTGTGTGTGTGTATGTATATGTGTGTATATATATATGTATGTATGCATGTATGTGTGTATATATATATATATATATATATATATATATATATATATATATGTATGTATGTATGTATGTATGTATATATATATATATATATATATATATATATATTACTGTGAATATTACTGCTACTGTTTGGATCCTCTAAGAAGTGAAATTATTTATTGTTTTTGGCAACTGAGGAGGGAAAATATGCTACTATTGCTAACATTAAATGAAAACAGCCACCCACCAATGAACAGTATGCAAATGATAATTCGTGGCCACAATCTTCAATGTTTTTTGGCTGATTAGCTTGTTTAGTCAAGCACACAGGGACCTACAATGTAGAAGCTATATATTTGCACAAAATTTCTCCATTGCGGCTTTTTTTTTTTTGTCCTGTGGTCTCTACACTGATATATAATATGGCCAGACATGCTGAACAAACATGCTAATGTGGCTATACATATGCATATACATACTGACAAGCCTGTGTATGTGCGTGTGTGTTGTTTTCAGTAAATAATTTCATGTCCAGGGACATCGTGCCCTTCAGTAATCAATAAATATCAGCTTAATTATTTCACTCTTTTTCAATGGCCCAATTATGCTTCTGTGCAGCCACTGCAGCTTGTTTTAATCTGATCCATTGCCCTGCAAAGCGGTCCAAAAGAGACCAACACCAGGCAGATTAGAAACCCTGACAGCATCATGCATAACTGAACACTGCTTCTCAATGGCCTCTTCAGCAGTTTTGTATCCATGCTTGACCTTTGCTTTGTGGGTCGCCTGTCGTTTTGTGTGAGAGAGTAGAAGTGTTATAATCTAAAGGATTTTGTCAACACTCCTATAATCCCTGTCTAATACTAGGCAGCAATAGCCTAGTGATGCGTTGTGCCTTCTCACATTCTATTTAGTTATTTCTCTTTTCTAGCTCAGGGAAACAAGTGGAGAAATCCTGGTTAACGTCCAGATTCTAAACTTTCAATCAAAAACCAATTAGTGTTTGTAAATTGAAGTCTTAATTTGAAGTAAAAAAACAATTTTACATTTTGCCATGTTTTTGTTACATTCTGTTGCAAAAGAATGTAAATCAAATGTAAATGTAATTCATTAGAATTAATAAGGCAGTTATATGTAAATAGTATAGCACAGACAGTGATTTATTTTTATTATTAGTCATTCATCTCTAAGGGCTAAAAATGTTGGTGGAAATTTCTTCCAAGGAGAAATAACTAAAATTTCCTAAAATATGTGTTATAGTTCCAGTTAGGGGCTTGAGAAACATGGACAGGACCTCATGGTTTGTAGAAGGCCTGAAATAAGCTGCCTGCTTTCTGAGATGAAGAAATTTGAGGTGTAGCTGTCTCTGTCTCAGATGCTCTGCCCACAGAGGTACATACATTTTGTCAGTTGTGTTCTCACTGGCCATTCACACAGTAGTGAGGATAGTTGACACTGAAAAGTGCAAAGCTGAAAAGATTCTTGGCGAGCGACCCTCTCACATGTAAGACTGTAATGACCTGACGTCTTACAAACATTTGTTCCGCCACACTGTAGTTACATCTCATTACATGGTCTAACTCAGTGTTTTCTAGGTGTGTTTAGTAGCTGAAATGGCCAATCAGAAGTCTGCATGTTATTATACTTTGCTAATGTTACTACAAAAAACACACACAAAAAAAAAAAAAACTACGAAAGTGTCAATGTGCCGCAGACATGACTGTGAAGTCTTAAGTACTGTGGCTTAGGCTAATCATGATGGCTGAAGTAAGACCAGATTTTTCTCTGTTCTCAATGTTACCTCGACCATGAACCTCGCCCAATATTTCACTGACAAGAAAATAATTTGCCTCATTTAGAAAGCTTAGACTGCCCCACATCTAATGGTAAACTAACTGGGTTGTGTTTTAAGTCACAGTGGCCAGAAGATTTCCCCAAGGCAAAAAAAAAAAAAAGTTTATGAATGTTCTCCTTGGTCTCCTTTGCGCTGCTGAATTTGTTGTGCTACTCTGTTAGATAGACGACTGACGAAGTGATTTCATCATTGTTGCTGTAGCCATTCAGAATGTAGACAGTATCTAACAAAGTTAATCAAAGTTAATCTTTTGTTTTCTGTCTGTCAGCTGGCTAAATTATTTTAATAGAATAGCATCTTTATCTCCAGCCACCACATATTCAGTTACACTGCCATAAAGGTGCACACCAACTTTTTGTGCAAGTTCAGTCAAATGTGCACTGCACTGCGCAACTTCTGCACATGTGAGTTTAAGCTTGACGCATCAGCTTTTGACAGTGTAAACTGTTTTTTGCTGCACTGGGGCTCAATCGGATGAGAATTACAGTGACCTATTCTGCAAGTCTTTTGGAGCGAGGTGTAGAAGCTGGATTGAAAAACGAGAAGTTCATGGCATCACATCGTTAAAAATGATTTAACAGGTTTAAAGCAGTGAAAGGCTAGTAAGTGAGAGATCCTCACATTTGCCAATGCATATTACTTTGTGTGGTGTGTAGAAGCTCTTTTTTTAGATTGGGTATACAATAAAAACAGACCTGCAGATCAGAAACAGCAGTCTGTGTTTGTTTTTTTTGGCATGTCAATCAAACAGACCCTTCCTGTTAAAACTATGTTCTATGTGATGTTAAGTGACTGAACCTATCAGACTCTCTGTTGATAGGCAGAAGTGTGGCATGAGCCATTAACTTGGAATGAAATGAACACTAATTCCATAAAAAAGTATCTTCCTTAATGTGATGCCTCATGGGAAATGAGGCCCATTTTACATGCACAGAGACAATTACATTGGGTTATTTATGATTTTTATGACGCATTTTATTCCAAGTTAATTAATTAATCTTTGGAAAATGCAAGCTGCCTTTACATTGTGTGTACATTAGATAAAGAATGGACCAACAGAAATGATCCAAACTTACTTGAAATGAAATCTCATTGAATACAATTAAATCTCTTTACATGACATACTTTGAAGTCAATGTTTTACCTTCTTCTATAAAGTTTCCATGTCATGGATAGAAGGTTTTGTTACAACAGCGTTGGGACATATCGCTCATACAAGCAGTCCACTCTGAATTATTTTGCATATCAATACTGCTGCTTCTGAATGCATCCAGTCAGCTGCTATGGGATAGCATCTCAGCTTTCAGGGTCCGGCAAAGAGGGGGTGACACAAAGAGAACTTCACTGAGGAAATTCTTCAAAGACATTCCTATAATCCCTCTCATCAGAGACAAAGAGAAAAGCTTTGTGGGAAACATTTTTGACTATGTAGGCTAAGACAGACCTAATGTTGCTGCTGATGCCTTCTTGTTCTTCATATTTCTTTTTTTTTCGTTTTTGATAATGGCAGTATCATACCATATATAACAAGCAATGGAATATCTGTACTTTCAAACCTCAAACAGCCATCTTTGGAACAATGTCATAGAAGAACAACTTTTTGGTATCCTAAAGAACTTTTGAATAGATGTGTTGTCTGCTGAAAACTCACTGTAAGCACTGAAAAGTTCACCCAACTCAAACTTCTTAGTTTAGTCAAACATTCTCAGGACTCACATTGTATAGTTGAACATCTAAATTGGGTAAACGATGTTTATTCTTCTCCTTATTTTACCCACAAGCGTGGTGGGTGCCAGAGCCAGAGCCTATCCCAGCAGTCATTGGGTGGAAGGCAGGAGACACCCTGGACAGGTCACCAGTCCATCGCAGGGCCCGAAGTTTGCGATTTACTTGAAATGTAGTTTTAAATTTGTAGTAAAGTAAATTGAACATGAAATAGTAAGTTCTTACAACAATAATCTGTCTTACATTATTTTCATATTTTTTGCTGATCAGTAAACTTAGATCAGCTGTGTTGCTTTTAAAGTGAAAACATTCATGGAAGCAGAAATCTGAGTAACTTTAGGGGCTCCTGAGTGGTGTGTCTGTCTAAGTGATCAGCTCAGTATCAGGAGGTTGTGAGTTTGAAGCCTAGCGATGCCACAGCCATGCATAACTGGGAGCCCAAGAGGAGGAAATGCCTGGTGAGACTGTGTTATTGAAAGAGTCAATGAAATGAAATTCTGCCATTTCATTTGCTTTTCAAAATGACCAGTGAACTTACATATGCATTCTGATTATTCATATGTGATGTTTATGATGGTAAAATAGTAGAAATTTGAAAAAATATGATCAGGGACTATTTTGCCTTACAACACCCTGCATGTAGCCCTGAACCATTATTGGATTAAAAAAGGTTTTAGACATCAGACGCGCATTCAGAACTTTTTCATGTAATGTCTTTCTCAGAGGTGGATTTTTGAAGTATTAAAATTTTCAGATGTCTGTTTCCCATCACCACCACTGTGAACAATTCTGACTTGGTTTCTCTAGAATGTAGCATTTTACACCAAACCACGCTGAATGACTCTGTTACATCCTAACCACTTAAACAGAAATTTGGGAAAATTTGTGGAATTCCCCTTCAAGCTTCATACTTTTTCTAGATATAGGGAATGTTTCTATCTTAATAATAGTACAGCAGTTTGGATACAGATTTGGCTTATTTGCTGAATTATTCAAAAACGTAATCCTGAAGAAATGTATAATAGTATTGAGACTAAAAACCATGTTGAAATATAAATCTCAAGTTGAGTATTTTACAGATGTGTGAGAGTGGCCTCTACTTGACCTGGGTTAAATCATGGTGCCACTGGGACGGGCTGGATATAGGAACCAGATCCTGCGACTATAAACTAAAACAGGCAGTTATTGATTGCTGTAGTTCAATGATGCCTCGGTGGATGCGTAAAATAATTGCGTCCAGAGGAAAGGGGGCTGCTCGGGTGGTCAACGCTTTAATATGACACAACGTGGGGGTTGTCCAGAGGGTCATGGGTCAAAGATTGCCATGGCAAGGGTCTCCAATGACCCACACAAATTGATTGCTCACACATCGAAAAGCTTCTTCTCATGATGTTAATTTCAAATTTAGGTCGAAGTCCTATGCTCACTCTTTCTTTCTCTTGAATACCTCTGCTTGGGGACCTATATCATGGAAAACTTCATTTCCTAGACCATTTTGAAATGAAAGGGTTTTTATCTAGCATGTGAACATTTGTAAACGTTTCACTCTCCAGTCCATAAGGGCCCTATATGGAAACTAAAAGCAGCAAATTTTCTAAATATTTATTTGTGTGATGTCACTAAAAACTAACACACATATTCAGGCTGTGGCAGTTTAGCTCCACCCATTCTTGCTGAAACTATATTCAGCCTAGACTGCTTTTTGAAGCAGGCACCTTACAGGGCAACCAATCAGCACAGAGGTAATTTATCTAATAACAGTCTTAAAGGTACAGTAACAATGTGTTTGATACCTAAAGTCAAATGAAGGTTTTCTGCACTGTGAGTTTATAATATAATGTGAATGCTAAAAAAAAAAAATCCATAAATTCCTGATAAAACCTCCAAAGCAGAAATGTTCAAACATCTTTAATGAAGGGACAAAAGCTGTTTTCTGATATTCATAATTTTGTTGATTTGACATAAAGGACCATCAGTTACATCCAAGATTGGAGAGTGGCCTACAATCAGAGGTGAGGATTTGAGTGGCTCTTGAATAGCTTGTTGATTGACTCGTGACTCGACTTGGACACACCTGAAACTAACTTGAGATTAGAAACTTATTACAAAAAAAAACTGTTGAACTTAGGATCACCAACCTTTCTGCAGTAAATGGATAACCTTTGGTTTCTGACCTAACATCTCTGACTATGTCTTTCAGTTTAGCTATGGTCATGTACGGTCATTACTGCAATGCTGTTATCCACAGTGGCATCAGGTTCAATACAGATCAGATAATGAGACTTTCATTATAGAATTACCTTCACTTTGATAGACAGAACAAGGAGCTACATGCTATTAATGCAGTGTTTTAAAGGAAAGAGGCAAAGCAATTAGAAACAATTGGTTAGTGTGTAAGCACACTAACCTAAAGCTTAATTAGGCTAGCAAGTTATGGAATGATTTCCTTTAAAACTCACCAAATCTTCAGTTGGATTAGATGGTTATGATAGGTAGCACACTTGCTAAATGTGCAATATAACCAACCATTTCAGGTTGTTTTGCCTCTTTTAGTTTTCTAAGAGAGATATAATTAAACAAACCCAATGACAAAACATTTTACGAAGGTAAAATGTAAATAAAAACTGAATGCAGTGATTTTAAACCTGTATTCAAGTACAAAGATATTAAGTCTTTCAACTAATTAACTTTTTTTTTTACATACTACATATGCGTATTCTAAATGTAATGCCTGCAAACATGTTCCTAGAAAGTTGGGACAGTGCAATATTTGCCACCAAGTTATATCACTTTTCCTTTTTCCAACAGTGTTTAGTAATCATTTGGGAACTGAAGACAGCAGTTGTTGTGCGTGTGAAAGTGGAATTTTCCACACTGTTGCCTGATTTAACACTTCAGCTGCTTAGCAATTCACAGTCATATATTGTGCTTTGTAATGCACCATGTGTTTTCAAAGGGAGACACTTGTGGTGTCTAGGCCTGGACGTTCTCACTATAAAGTCATGCCAAAAGATGTTATCTAGATGGCATCGTATGGTGCTCCAAAATGCTTATTTACCCCTCAGCATTTCTGTCAAAAAACAGAAATAAGTGAACGAGAAGGCGTATGTTGATATGTTGCTGACAATAGGTAATACTGTACCTAATGAAACAGCAAATAAAAAGCAAAGAAGTCATGTTCACAACCTTAAATGTCAGGTATGTTTATTTTGAACAAAAACAGCTTAGAAGCAGCTTGAACTGTACACAGTATAAATTAGATTTGAGAACATGAAAACGGTGGATCTGGAAACAAAATCAGATAAATCCACTTAATCACAGGCACGATTGCATGTGGTAAACATCCACAATATTATTATTATTTTTTTAACGTATAAATAACAAATATACAGCAAATAAACCCAAATTATATTCTGGCAGTCTGCCATTGCATGAAAGTAAGGCATAGTCCAGTAAGACTTGTAACTTCCACCCCTGCACAGCTCCTTTTATGAACATTTCAGACAGAAAAGATGACCAGTAAAAATATTCAGTAAGGAATTTCACACACAAGCATCAGAAAAGAGCAAATATTCCTTAATATTCATTAACATCAAAGTTCCTGTTACTGATCAGATGAACCATCATGTGAATAGTTGCAATTGGTAAATTAAATGTTCACCAAGAAAAAAAAACACATTTTTGCCCTGTAACTGCTACATGACCTAATCAAGGTCGTGCCCACAAATGCATTCTTATGAAATCTGAAGAGAACACATGATTAAATTTACAGCTCACATTATTGTGTAGTTTTGGTGATGTAATAACATTAGCATGATAGCAACTGTAGTTACCTAGTTTTGATTAACTGGAAGAGTTATATAGTGACTCTAAAGACCACTTAGGTAGGATGGTACTTTTGCCAATGTTCGGTACAAGTTGTCCAGGCTTGCAACAGTAGCTATGATAGAATGCATTTGTGGGTGGAGCCTGGATGGGTCTATTTCAGTAAATATGCTAAACCTACGTATTTGCACAGTGCAGAGAAATCAATTTGGAGAAGAGTGTATAAAATATTAAAATAATCTTAAATCTGATTGGGTTCTTGGTATATTAAAGTATGGGCACTGATGCATTAAAAAGCCAAAACATACATATCTTGAAAGTCCACAAAACTGGTTTTGTCTGCTTCTTTTCTGACAAAAAAAGAAGTATTAAGTAGAAAGAAGTATAGAGCCTAAAGAAGTATAACTGAAAATCGCACAACCCTCATTGCTCCAAGTTCGTTATGTAACTGTACACATATGCTAGCAATCAAATGTGTTCACTGTTTTGGCGAATGTTAGATATAGAAGATGCAGCTGTGTCATTTAAAGACCACAAAATGAATATCCATTTATAGAGATGGGGCACTGGAAGCTATTCTACTGCAAGCTTCTGTACCTGTGATTGAATTTAATGAGGATAGAATAGTGGTAGCTGACATCACAGTTTTAAATGCTGCATTGAAGAGAAAAATGGAATAGAACAGTTAAACAGTACAACAAACAGATGAATAAAAGAGACAATGGTAAATTAAGATCTGGAAATTTGGCAAGTGAATTTCCCACTATCACCGATGGCACAATGCATACAATGTAGATTACTGACTTTGACACTGCCAGCATTATTCGCTAGTCTTATCTTTTGTTTGTTTCATGTTGATGCAATGGCACCTGCCAAATACCGCAGGTTCAACAGTGGTATTTGAGCATTCACCCTGGAATTGGAGTCGGGTGTTTTCAACTTTTCAATCTTTTCAAAGCACCAACAAGAAGAGAAGTAACAGAATAGAAGCCAATATGGTAATAAACTTATAATAGAAGCCAATGGGCAGTTGCTTCAGCAGCTTGTATCATAAATTAGTTTTTTCCTTCTGTTATTTTGCTTAAAACAAAGTTATTATCCATTTAAAATTTTTTCTACAGATGTAAAAACCATTGAGATCAAGTTGAAAAATTCTGGACTATTACTTTAAACAAATATGGAAGGAAAAGGACATTCAGTTTCACGGTGGACTGTGTTTGACTTGTATTGCCCAAACAAACAACCGTGAGATTGCTGCACTTTGTCTGCTGTGTCCAACACAAGTCACTAATCTCCAAACAACTTGGCCTGAATACTGTAATAATAACAGCAACATAGGACCACAACTTATCAGACATAACAAACGTCATAGACTTAATAGCTTTTGGTCTGGCATTGATATTTGTGATCAACTTATCAGAACAGATAAAAGTAAATGATATGCTTCAGTTAAAAAAATAAAAAATGAAAAAAAATCAGTTAAAATGTATCTTTTCAATGACAGTGCATAGTTGCCAGTCTGCATATTTAAAATTCTCCTACAGTGAAATACAGATCCTCATGAGCACACTCAACTATGTGATGCTTGTTATTGATGAGTGGGTTTTTTTTTTTCATTTTTGGCCTTTTTCTCACAACTGTTTTCACTTCATTTCTTCAAAAAGGTGTCAAAAAGGAACACTACCATAGAAGATCTGATGTTGCTTCCCTAAAACCTCTTTTTTTTATTGACTTTTCTAAATTTCTACATAATTGAACCTTTAAGATGCAAACAAAGCCATTCAGACTAATTTGATGTAAAATGGATCACTGTTGACTTAACAAATATTTTTTTTATTTTTTTACAGTGGTGGTGATGGGAACCAAGTGTGTACAACACAAATATAGCTATTTTATCTCCTGACCCACTCAACCAGTGTACCTACACGTCTTGTGAGTTTCTATATGTAATGCTAATAATGGTGAGTCGTGGTTTAAAAAAGCGTTTTTTTGGGTGCTCTATTTTGTCTTTATATATATCTCTATCATTGATGGGTTTCAAACAATATGATTTGGGCCAAAAACCTTCTAAAATTATACATATACGTACAATAACGTCTTGGGCATCATGTAGCATATCCATAGCCGCTGTGTGCCATTTTTAGAAGCATTAAACACTTCAGATGTCATAAATATCACTATAAACAGTTCTGAAGTTTCTCTAGAAAGGCACATTTCACATCAAAACACTCAGAATGACTTTGTTTATAACATTTGAAAAATTTAATTATGTAAAAAAAAAAAAAAAAGAAAATGAGAAATTCCCCATTAATTCTGAAGAACAGGACTGAAGAACCTCCACATAATCTAAAGGATCTATATCAGTTCAGTTTTTTTTTTCAGAACAGATGGGCCCAGCTTTTATTTTTGAGAGTGTAGGTCACTCAAATACTAATATAATTGGCAGACAAACCTAGACCTGTTTGACTTTTCATTCCCAGCCAAAGTTCTGACCCGTCATCTGGTAGAGCTTCAGATTGAAGGGTCTATAGAAGTCTCTGAGCCTCAGCAGCACTTCAGACGGTATCTGAGGATGAGCTCTACCTTTAGATTTGCCCAGACACCTTGGCCTACTGCTTCCTTCAGGCTTTTTTAAGCAAGGAAAGCCTTTAGTCTGGTTGAAGTAGAAGTGCTTGTTGGTGACCACCCGCTTTAAGCCCAGAAAGTCCTGCACTCTCCCCATCTCACCTGCTGGGTCCGTCACAAGTCTCTCCCCGCTGACAAAGAGTAACCGCGAGAGCGGAAAGTACCGGAGCCAGTTCTCCAGGTGCTTGGCGTAGATGCCGATCCGCACAGCGCTCCACGACGTGTCGATCAAACCTGTGGTGGAGTTCTTGAAGACCAGGTTCTGAAAGGAGGGCAGTCCAGGGTTTTTGGATAGAGTCTGGGTGTAGTCCGAAACAGCCCGGGTGACGGGGTCTCGGACCACCACAATGAGTTTGGTGTGACGGCTCATTGCAAAGACACGAGCAGGGGCTTCTCGTGTGACAAAGTAGCTGGGGGTCTTCTCCATTGTGATTTGTCCTTCCAAGGTACGGGGCATTAGATTCCTACAAAACATGAGATCCAAAAATGAACTGGTAGTCAGAAAAAGCATGAACATTTTAACGTTCAACATTATGGTAGTTTTACTGTAGGAAAGTGTTAATAAAGCCATGAGACTAACATAAGTTTATCATGATAAATGTTATAAACTTACGTTACCAGCATTGTGACATAAAACAAGCTACAAAGTCAGCTGTTATAAATATAATATATAAATACTGGAGAAATGCTTTTTAAATACGTAAGACACCATTAAAATAAAGTGTTACCACAAATTTTATTTGACTTAATTTGGCCAAACTACATTTAACTACATATATTTAACATTTACTAACTGTGACAGAAGTATCATTTTCAATAGTAAAAGACATTATTCATTACTTTAAGCAACTTGAGGCTCAAACGGCAAAATGCTTTATAAAAATCTGAGGGGATATATTTCATGTGATCTGAGCCTCAAATAAACTGCCTGCAAAGTATTAGGCCGCAGCATAACTGAAATCAAAATAAAAATATTTTATTACAAGTGTCTGCTGAGCTGCTTCACAAGTGTCACCAGTCTCAGTTGTCAGTATGAGCAAACATCAAACCTTTGCCATGTGTTTTGCATTTCAGTTACAGGCAAAATATATAATTTTCCTCTTATTAATAAATATCTAGCAAACATCTCTCTGATGAGGTCAACCCTGTGTCATTCAATCTTCTTTTAATAATCCAAAGCCTTGAAATTACATAAACATGAACATTTACTTTATTAAAAAGCCACCCTTGTGAAGTGAACATGGGTGAGCAGCCAGAAGAAATACATCTGGCTGGTATAAAGAGAGAACCTCAAGACCTCAATAATCTTCTAGCAGTCGTTTCCTGAGGGACTTCCTCTGCAGGTTTTATGAAGGATCTCTCTGAGGTCCTGTTGTTGCTGATCTGAGACTTGTTTTGCCTTGTCTCTAGTGTTGATCAAAGGTACAATCTGAGCGCAGGAAGCTGTTCTCAGAGCAGTAGCTCCCCAAAGCCTCTGAGCTCAACAAATGCACTGAAGGCCATAGGCCTCCCATGCTGTGGGAAAGCCAACACCAAGGACACCAAGGGTTTACTTGCTATGGAAGTTTACTTGCCATGTCCTTCATTTTAGTTCCACATTCATAGTCAAGGTATGTTATTTGTTTTAATCTATTCGCTTCTAAAAATAAAGGTTCCTTAATGGTTCTTGGCTTGGACATATGGTTCTATGAAAAAGCACTAATACTTTACTTAAAGCAGAAATGAAAGACATAGCATTACTCAAGTATGGAGAAAATAGAACACACTAAAATATGTGCATGCACTGCTGTGAGTCACCATGTAAAGCCTGAAATAATCACTGAAATCATTTATGAGTCTGATGTACCATAATGAATTTGATGGGAATTTGTTGGACCATGTCATATGTCTTTATGTATTAACATTACAGGCACAGGCTCTAACAGAAGGCCCGGCTTGCTGTTTAGGTCTCAAATGCAAAATCAACATTATATTAATGAAGATATGCTTAGAGTAGTAGATAATTTTCTTGCAAGCTCGAAAGACACGTCCTTCCACAATTTTAGTTACGTTCTCCTTGAATACTTTCAGTGCTCTCTTCAAAAGTCAGATTCATCTGCTCTTCAACAAACCACATACTGAAGGATTCCTTAGGTAACCCAAAGGTGTTTCTTCTATGTCATCACTCCAAAGAACCGTTTTTGGATCCTTAAGAGTTTACCTGTATATCCTTCTTCATCATCTGCAAAGTTATTATAGAATGCAGCTCTAGAAAGTTTACCATATTTACACTCCAGAGAAATTACTGATGCTTAAAATGTGCATAGAAGAAGCCAAAGTCTCTACTTTATGATGAGATTATTTAAATAAACTTCTACTTCCAAAGTCAAATGCAAATAAAGTTCTAGTACTGTCTCATTATTTCCATGATGAGCATGTGTAGCAGATTTGCTCCTGGTTGGTCTGGCCTGGTGCTTTGGTTGTGGCAAGCCGTCTCCTTCTTTCTTTCCTTCCAGCTCTGAGGTTAACCGGCATGTCATTGCCATGAGGCTAATGCAGAGCTCTAATATGAATCATATTACATGGTGAGACCTTCTCTTAGTTTCATGAGAGGGAGAAAAATCACAGTTCAGATCACAGAAGAAAACAATGGGTAGCAAAAGCCAGGATTCTGTCATGTCATGCACCATATAAACACGTCATATAATGTGGTTTATTAGTTTAGCTTGGTGTCATAAGCTAATCATAAGTTTGGTGCAGTAGTACTAATCATATAATACTAACACTGGTAAGGGAATTAAAGATGATTTGCCAAGAGGAATGGGTCAAAACTGAACCATCATGCTGCCAATAATGACTTTGTAAAGTACTTATTTTATTGATTTGTGCTGTCTGAATATTTTCATTCCAAAATTTTTGTTTTTCAAAATGCTGTATATCCATGTCTAACAGTTCTGTATATAGCAAGTTGTTGAAAAGAAAGACAGCTAATATTAATGGAAAATATATTTTTATATCTCTAATGAACAGCGTTAATATAGCACTGATGTTTCTCCAACTTCCAAAAGTGTATATTATGGAACTTTTTGTTCATATCTTTGTTCAAGTCTTTATGTGTGTTAATTTGAGATGGATTCCTGTGCAAAAACCAAAATATCTGAATACTTGTTTTCCCTTGAAGTATGAACCAATCAGGAGCTTGAGTTTTTTCCCTAGGAGCATGTGTGCAGCATGTGTTTAAAAAAGGGTGTGTGTCCAGACAAGAGTAGACAGTTCAGTTTCACAATCTCATGGTTAACGAGTTCATGTTTTCGTTCTCTGCCCTGCGTCTCAAGAGCCAGCACTGTTTGGCCGTGTGCGAGTACACATGGCTAAGTGTGTGTTTAATTCAGTGTAATCAAGCTAATGGAAGCCATCGTGGAGCTAGCCTTGTCCACTGACATCATGTTTACATTTCAGAGAGCTGGCTTGTAATCAGCAAATAGTTTGGACACTGCCAACTCTGAAAAAGGCCTTCGCGTTCACCCGTCCCACCTCTTCATCTTCAAAGCTAAAAAGGCCCATGATAAAACTATCGGCTAGCTTGTTTCTACCTTCATTAAACAGCCTCTATCTACCTCTAACGCTTATTCTGTTAGAACTCTGTATGACTGCTAGTCTTTATCAAGACGCATCTGCAGCTGCTAGCGAGTTACAGAGGCTTGCTAACAGACTGTGCTGTTTGTTTTGATCACACCTTGTGTAGTGTTAGCAGCTAGCATCTGGGTCAAGAATGCTAGCCTGCAGCAGTGCTGAACAGATGTGTTTACCAGCATGAGGCCTGGCTGTATAGCTAGCTCTCTATTTAGTTGCCGGTAGCAAAGTAGGTGGCCTGCAAAATGAATATGCATTTACACAGAACCAGGCCATCAGTGGACAGTAGTCTGAATAAATAATGGCTTAATAGCTTGTTAAGAAGGCAGCTTTATACACTGCCGTAACTGCAGATGTCCTAAATGAACTATTGAGTTCAGTGCTCAACACAGCAGCCATTCATAGAACATCTCAGTGTAGATCTGGTCTCGGATCAGGATCTGTATCTGTAACTAAGATCACTGTGACTAGAGAAGGAATCTGAGCCTTGATCACAGCCCTAGATGCTTTGTGAATACTGGCCCTGGAGACTTGTGCTAGCAGTATAAGATCCCCCAACACCATTTTTAGGTAACCACAGTTGAAAGAACCTTCAGGGATTTGAGAGTCTAGATATACCAGATTTGCCCACTGATTGCCCACTGAAGGAAAACAAACAGGGTGACTATAAATCATTCCCCATTAAACTAACATTCAGATTTGTTATTCCTATCTGTATGGTTTATTTGTATGTTAATGTGGCTGTATAATTCTACCATTGTGGTGGCAAATAATGAGGGATAAGGATAAGAATAAACTATGGATGATGTCTGTATATTCTTTGATCTATTCCTAAATTAACCAACACAAAACTGATTCTTCTTCTTTGTTTTTTTTATTTTTTGTTTCGTTCTTTTTAATATTTGTTCATGTTCTGTATGAAAAACAGTATGTCACCAGGACCTTCACAGAAGTATTTTATGCAAAATTACAATTTTGATTGTTTTACAGTGTAAATTGTAAAAAAATAAGAAAAATGCAGTGTGATCTTGCTATATATTGCTGTTTTCAGAACAAAACGTTTTGTATCTCCAAAATGGAAACTTTAGAGGAGGAAGGAAAACAATTATCTTATTTTTAATGCAAGTCAGTGGTACCAGACTTTTTTCCAAGTAATTTTGAGATACAAGGTATGTTCTGAGAGCAGTGACATAAATTTATTAAATTTATAAATTGTTTGTCAGTCTACTAATTTATTTCAAACGAAGACTAACTCAAAGTTCATGGTCAGTGAAATCACTTCTTATGCTTCTGATAAAACAGTGACCACCTCAAGTGATGTCAGTGGAGTTACTCACTCCTGTAATATTACATGCTTATTATTAAATGACTTAAAATAAAATTGAGAAAATAATATATTCTCTATAAAGTTTTATACAATGTGACTGTAAAATTTTACTGAGGTTCAACATAACAGACAATGTTTTACACTTGAAGTACAGTCATATGCAAAGGTTTATGTGCCCCTGGTCACATTAGATGTTTTTTTGAGTCTCTAAGTGGAAAACAACATATTGAACCTCAACATAATGTAAAAGTTCTGAACCAGTTAAAGTTTTTTTTGTTGTTTTATCCAAACTACATATCTTAACGAACTACAAATCACCCTTTTAGTAAACAAATAAACAAATAAATGTCCCCACACCACCACTTATTATTGGTCCCCGGAGAGTTAATAAAACAGTGTCCATCGATCTACCTAGGCAATCCAAACTCACAGTTTACACAGTCTACAGTACATCCATCCATTTTACCTATGGTGCCTCTTCATTGCTTCATTTAATATAGTGCCCCAGTGCACAATAATAGTCTTATTTTTCTTCCTTTTTAATCAGAGGAACCAATCTAGACGGCACACCCCTGGACATCTGATGCTTACTCTGGCTGCAGTGCCACAGGATGCCCCCCCCAGAGATCTGTGCCACATCTGGAAGGAATGGGCCTCAGATCGGAAACAGCTGAGACTGGAGAGGAAGTGGCCCTCTGTGCTGGTAGGGAGGTACATTTGTACATAATACATGTAGAAATTAGGGGAAAGCAACTCTCTAACGCACCAGAGACACATTCGACACCATTTTTGCCATTAATGAAGCTACTGTAACCCAGGTTTAGCTTTATATAGATATAAACAATGGATTACAGTTATATGTAAAAGTTTGGGCACCCCTGGTCAGATGATGTTTTGTTGAAAAGCTCTATTTTCACACATCATCTACAGAAAACTCAATTTATTCTGCACAATATATTGCACAATTTTTTTTTTTTTGCTGAATATAACATAGTTGTTGCCTTTACAAAACGTTATGGCATATTTTACATTTATTTTTTTCCAATATATTAAACTCATACATAAATACATGCATAGAAATTTTGCTCTAAAATTGGCAGAAAATGCCATTTTTAGGTAAGTATCCTGTAGAAGATTTAACTTATTTTCAAACTTATGTTTAAACTTTTGCATATGACCTTTGTAATTTGCAGTTACTGCCAGTGATAACAAAAGTAAAGTGTAATTTAATTTGATTTCAGAGAAATTCCATCGGACGAGTGAATTTCAAATGTTCAAATAGTGTTTGTAATATATTATTAATACAATTTCATTTCACACACTTTTTTGGAATTGGGGTTTGTGAATGGAGTGTAAATGTGTATACGCTCACTCAGTTCATATAATCACCCTATGGAATATAAAATGTTATGACTTGTGTAGCATAGGAAAAATGATGATAAATCTAGACTTCTAAGAATTACTATAAATTTGCCCTTTTAAAGGGCAAATTTCTAGTAATTATTAGAATTATACTTTGCTAGGTCCAAGTGTTTCTCAGATACTGCTACTTTCTGATCCAGATTTTACTAATTCATTTTTATTCTCAGAAAAATGAGAGCACTAAGAAAACGTGCCCTCCTTACTATGTTATTTGGAACATAGCACTGTGCTACTCGCATTGCTCTCTTAAATGAGCTCCCATCATAGAGATGGGATCCCTTTCAATTATCCACGCTCTCCTTCATTATCTGCTTAGAAACCACCCAAAAGCCTTAAAAACAGCTCGTGTAAACATGGAATCAGGCTAAGTGCACTCTGCAACTGTAAGTGTACTCTGGAGCACACAGGCTTGTCATTGCAGAGGCAGATGGAAGAAGCTTCTGGAGACTGTGGGAGGCAATTAAGTGTCAGCTGGAAATGTGACAAGTGAAGAAGCCGTAAAAACTACACAAACATGTGGAGGGGTGTTTGTTTGCTTGTTTAGCCTTATGGTTATATTGGCCAAAAATTATGGCATTATGAAATTCTGGATTAAGATGAAGCAGCTCCCCTTGATGATAAAAACTGAGAATTATATGCAGTACTATAAATTCAGCATTGACTTCTGAAGAGACTTAAGTCTTTGGGGGCATATTAAAGTAATTATGAGGGGGCAATGAGCACATAACATTTAGGTCTCAGAGTACAAGCCTAAGGAGCTGTGTCATCAGTTCATGGAAGACACTACCTCAGCCTTAATGACAGCGTGTGTGTGTGTGTGTTTTGCATTCCAGTAGTTGGAAACAGAGAGATGGAGAAACGCAGATGTACAGAAATTACATGAGAGGAACGAAAAGAGACTGAAATTAACATCTTTACACAAAATCTATTGGCTTTGCCAAAAATAAGAAACCATTTCATTCTGAATGATGAACCTATTTTAATCTGCTCCTCTTCATTTAATATTGTGATTTCTCAATGTTGTCTGTCACTCAATGAGCTTGTATGCTTATTTAGAAAAGGAGTGCATCCAACAATAAAGGTTCTCCAAATTTTTCCTTCATGCTTAGAGAAGGTTGTGATTGAAACAACCAGAATTTTGTAACTGTTCATTGCAATTATTATTATTAATAATAATATCAGTTATTTATCAAACACTGGTGTAGTATATCATGTATTTCTCTGCTGTTTTACGAAAGTAATAAGCCACACAAAAGCAGTGTGTTACAGTGGTTCATGTTTTATTATAAACAGTAGTTTAACAGTGGAGCAGTGTTGTATGCAAGTCTGAACATCCCCAGTCAAATGACATGTTTTGTTGATTTTCTAAGTGTAAATAAGTAACACATCCTCTATAGAGAACACACTGCTGCACATTTTAAGGCAATTACTGTTTATACAATATACAACATTAAATGTGGCCTGTGTAAAAGTAAAGTATATTTACTTGTTGTTTTTCAGTTGTTGTTTTTTAAAAACATAAGTTGAAAATACCTGTTGTCCTTTACATTGTCTATAAATTTCATGATGAATGGACCAAAAGAAACGACCCAAAATTACTTTGAAAAGTGTCTGGTTCCACTGAATTACATTAAAAGTAAAGTCATTTTCTTCCTTCTGCTGTAAAGTTACCATTTTAGAGAGGTTTCCTTCCGATAACAGCGTTATATATTACTCTACATATATACTCTAAACTCAGCAAATAAACATAAATTGTTCACTACAATTAGCAGAAAAATGACATATTTAGCTGTGTTCTCTGTACGTGATGTGCTGCCTTACTTTCATTTAGAAAATCAACAAGACATAATTTAACCAGGGGTGTTCAGACTTTTGCACACAGCTGTGTATGTTGGGCCAGTGTGTGTTTGTGGGCTGCCTCTAATTACCCCCTGCCTTTCCTATCTTATGGGAAAATCAGCTACCAGCTCCAGTTCCGCTGTGAGGCTGCTCAGTATATATGAGGGCATGTGGTTGGTACTGGTGGCGGAGGTGGAGAGACAGGGGTTATCTCTAATTTGCAGAATTGAACACTAGCCAAGATGACTGCATTAGACAGGACAGGTCAGATTTAAACCGGGAGAATTTCCTCCTCATAATGGCAAATCATAACAGCCTCACGACATCTCACGATCTGATAACATTCACTGACTGCTTATTACAGCTACATTCACAGTCCTGCCTTGAAGTACTCAGGCTTTTCTGAGTGAGGCTTTTGAAATGACAAATTAGGATCAGAAATGCTTTGCGTAAATTTTAAGATACTTTATCTAAATCAGAAAACATTCTCTTAAATATTATTAATTTTCCCCACTTTTTTTTTTAGAAATAATGTGGTTTGAAGTATGAAGGTTTTTTTTTTTTTTTTTTGAAGTTTCAAAATGTCAAAAAGAGCACGGAGGCTCAGCTGCTTAAATCATTTTCTTTTAAACTGAGTTTACGGCAGACACGTTTGGTCTTTTGCCATCTTCAACGCCATTCAATGTTAGTGTGTACTAAAATAGTCAGTGTCACATGACTCTCACATGTACATCAAAACTGTTACAGTTCCTATGAATCCTGTATTTACGATGCATAATACCTTATAATGCCTGACATACACTTGTGTAATGGCTTATAATTACATGTATAACCCTTTACAATGTCAGGTTTCATCAGAGGTGTAAAATTCAGGTCCAGAAAGTAAAAATCCTTCCCAGGTTTCATAGTGCATTACATTATCATAGGAAAACATGAATGTTGTAATGACCTATAACAAGCTTCCGTTTACCAGCTTGGCTAAAATGAAGCGGCTCTTTTTGATACAGACAAAACATAGATTTTTTTTTTGGACCAAGATGGTAGCGCGTGCACACTGCTAGGCCCAGTGTCTCTCTGGAATTCGCTTTTTATTTCATTTCCTTGCCTTGTACCTGTACTGAGCAAAGACAAAGTTGAATCTGTCTGTCTGTATGTCTGTCCATCCATCCATCCATCCATCTTAGCTAACTGGTAAATGAAAAGATACACTGAATGTGTTTGCCATTGCTTAAATTGTGAGAAGCAAAAAATGCAACCAACTTTTAAGACTTTAAGAACTTTGGAGGTGTGGAAAAATATCTACTGTAAAAAAGCTGAAGGCAAGTCTCCTGAAAAGAAAACAAAGAGAGGACATACTAAACACTGAAAAAACGTTTATATTTAATTGAGGCTTCTGTGTAATTTTCCATAAAATGTTTTGTTTTTTCCTGATGCTGATCGTTTTGACTGGAAATTAAATAAATGATGGGTGGTCTTTTGCAAATTACATTTAAACTAAAAAAAAAAGGCAAAATGACTTTTACTTGCACTTTTACGTATTTAATATTTGAATGAAGTAATTTTAATTGAGTAAATGTACACCACACTGACATCACAGACACAGTATGGAGTGCTGTAATGAAATCATAAAGCTGGACTGAAGGAAACCACTTCTTTCCATCAGCTAACGGTCCACCCTGACAGATTCCTCACCCTTGAAGCTACGTTTTTAACAGTCAGAGACAAAGTGCTTCAACCAGGAATAGACAGTATCCAGCTGTTCTATGTTCTGCCACTGCTCATAAACCAGAGTGTGTTTGTGTGGAAGTGTGTGGGAATGTGTATAAGCTGGATTCAGTAGATGTCCAAATACTGTTCGACAGCCTAGAACACTCCTTGAAATAAAGGTCCCAAAAAGGCTCTTTGGCCATAGAAGAACTACATTTTGTTCCCTCAAGAACCTTTCCATGAATAAAGAACCATATTTGTATATGAGACGTGAGCGTGTGAGGACCTTTCTTAAAGTCTGAACCTCCATATTAATGCAAATTGGGGTTGCTTGACGTTTAGGTCTCAAATGCAAAATCAACATTATACTGATGTAGATGTGGTGACAATAGATCATTCACTCACATCCTAAGAAGAGACGTCATTCACCAAGTTCTGACTGAGTTCTCTTTGAATACTGTTTCAATGTGCTTGCAATTATCTGGTTCATCTACTCGAGAACAAGGTCTGAAACACAACCCAAGTAACAAAATGTTCTTCTGCATGTTGCGTGCAATTACACCCTTCCACCAGAGAGGGCCAAATCCCCAAATCTTACATAGTGTAGCTTTAGGAGTACAGACAGCTGCCTGAAATATTGTTGACTAAAAGGGTTAAAGAGGATAGGCAAATGAATCAGATGAAAAAACGAGAGATGGAAAAAACAACCCCATTTGGAGGAATCATCCAGTGCAATTATGCAAATGCAGTACTGAAAATAGGGATTTGATGTACATTTGAGGTACAGTGCACTTCAGAAATATGAGGCTTGGCTGACATTTTGCTCTTACTGCTAACAGTGAGACTGAAAAGTAGTCATTAAGGAAGAGCTCAAGCAGCTGTGAGGTGATGATCCACTTGAGACTAGTTAAAGCAGGTTTTAAATTCTTCGTTTTTCTTGACTCCCTCTACTCATTAAATACAGGCTTACACAGTTTATTTATGAGGCGGGAGCTAGCCACACACTTATGCATGCAGACACGGAGCATAAATCGTTCTTCTTGAGAGAAATTCGCCCTTGACGGTGATTTTCCAAATACAGATCTAACCACATCATAAACCTAATTATAACCACAGAGCAAGCTAAGCATATTTCTCTTAGACCTACATTACAGTCCACACAGGTGTGTTCCAGAAAGAGACCTTCTTGCTCTTTTCTTCTTTAGCCTTTCTTTTCTTTGCCTTGTAATGAACAACAGCTTTATGTGGGAGTAAGGGTGGGCGATATGGCAAAGACATCACAATTCTAAAAAGTGGAGAATCTGAGTAATTCAATCATTGAGACAAAGAAAGACATTCAGAGTGGATTGATGTAAAATAGTGCATTGGCGAGAAACTCACTGACTGAATGAGTGGTGGTGAATCAGGAATGTGGGGGTCCCGATGTCTACCACACAAATATAGCCATTTTATTCTCTATCCAACATCCAGTGAACCTACGTGAGTCTTCTTAGGTTTTAGATGTAATGTTGGAGGTAAAATTGTAGTAAATTTGAAAAACAAAAATTTTCTTATTGAATTAACTTTAGTTTTCTTATTTCTTTTTTTCTCCACCACAAATAGATAAAAAAAAAAACCCACTAAACACTTATACTAAAACTCTGCCTTGGGCTTTGTGCAATGTATTCATATCCATTCCATCTTCATGTGAGGTATGACATGATTCAGACATCTGGCTTGTATGTGAATAATGCTAACTTGGTAACTTTCTCATCACTTTGAATGATTTTGTTTACATTCTAATGATTTACTTATGATTTCTGAAGAATATGAGAAATTAATATGTAAAGACACAAAATTAGGGAGGTTAGGGATCTGGCCCTGTGACCGGAAGGTTGCTGGTTCGATCCCCAGTGCCGACAGTACATGACTGAGGTGTCCTTGAGCAAGACACCTAACCCCCACCTGCTCCCCGTGCTCACTAGTGTATGTGGTGTTTCACTTCACGGTTGGGTTAAATGCGGAGGTGGAATTTCCCTGTTGTGGGACTAAGTATCACTTAATTTGGAACAGACAAAAAACATAACCTCAACAGCTGTAGCATGTTTAAATAAATAAATGAAAAAAAAATACATAAAAATAAACTCCTTTGGTCAAAAAGGGGGCAAAAATGAAACAATTGGTTAAAAAAATAAAAGAATAATATAGTGGACTGGCATCCAATTAGTAGCATACTATGCAGTTTATGGAGTTACTATATACTGGTTGTTGTTGTTGTTGTTGTTGTTGTTGTTTACAGTTTCTATAATTGGTGATAGTATAATGACATTTGTTCAGTGCCCTAAAGGTGCTAGCAATATCCATGAAATACCCCCCAAAAAGCATATTCCTAAGTAATTTATCACAATAACATAGTCATATTGCCCAGCTCTAGTTTTACCTACCTATGTATTTTTACATGAAACAGCTTCTAAATCTATTAGCAATGACCACCTACAACCATACTTCCCATTATCATTGCCATTAGCAACCACCTGATGTGTGATTTCTAAATTTATTTATTTATATTTTTATCACAGCAGACATTGTAGCTACCTACAACTGTCACAGTAGACTAGTCGCTACTCTGTGCAAGGCAGGTGAGTTCAGCGAATTGGCCACCCAGCTTTCTCTGTGTTAGTGCACCTGTGTTCAGACACAGCTGACCTCACTTTGGCCTTAGACATGGTTAGCCACTTAGCCACCTGAGCTAATGGATTGAGTTCCTTCATTTGAATGGGATTCTTGGGGATGTGTGGCATTAGTTGGGCTATTGTGACTCTGCAGTTTTAAATAATGCTAGTTGAAGTAGCTTCCACTCTGAAGGGTTTTGCCTGAGGACGGGCCAGGATGAAATAAAGGAAATGAAATGTTTAATTTACAGCACATGGCAAAGTAATGCGGAACAAATGAATTCCAGTGTACTGCATCGTTTGTAGTGCTGTGCGATATTCATAAAATATAATGTCAATATTTTCCAAGCATATCATAAAACCAGATGATATTTAAGTTTGCATTGATAAATTTAAGGACCCCATGTTTTCTGCTAAAAGAATGTCTTGCAAAATTAGCATAGCTTATTTTGATTGGTCTGTTTTGTCCTGTTTTCTTCTCTTATAAACGCCACAGGAAACTTTACCCAGTGCTGTAAACATTAACCAGACAAACTTCCTTTACAGGAAGGAAGGAAAGTTCCCATTTAAATTGTTTTCATGGTTCTTTAAAAACATCACACAGCAAATGGCACACTGCAGTTAAATGTTCTGTATCAATACCACTGAAATTGTCATTATTGTTGTGACACCAACACCAGTACACCATTATAACTGACATTGCCCACTTTATTGTAAAATCACCCCCTTTTAACACAACAGATGAGTGTTCATTTTTTATAAATTTCAAACCATTTAATTCTAATGTTTAACTCAATGCCATTTTAAATGCCTGGTTTTACCACTGCTCAATAAAAGATCTATATATGTAATGGAGTTTACTCATCTATCTTTGAGCTGAGATACGGAGACAGGAGGAGGGAAAATGATCGTTTTTTTTTTTCTTTTTTACACCTCAGCATCCATGAACCTGATCAGTCAATGCCTGTTAATGTTAGTGACCTCTTTCGTGCAATCAATACCCTGGCACTTTAGCAGAATCTGCAGAAACATCCTCAAGAACATGCATTCATCAACACATTCAGTGATGTGCCGCATACCAGTTAGTGATATTATCAGCAATCATCTTCAGTATATTGGGAGCAGGCAAGTGGCTAATAACTTCAATTTTGGCTACTGGGGGTAGGTGATATGGCAATATGTAGGATATGGCTATTCCAACTAATCATAACAATTTTCAGAGATTTGATAGGTTAGAACAGACAGAGAGCACCAGTATTGCCATATTACAAAAACAAATAAACAACAATAGGTACTCAATATTGAATGTTTTACTTACTGTGGAGCAGTGAATTAAATTAAAAAATGACCAACGGCTTCCTTTTAATGACAAATTCAGTTGGTCAGATGTGCTCAGAAAAGCTGACTGTGGCATATTATAATGTGAATTTTCATGATATGGTAATGTGTTGTCATATTGCCCCATCGCTTCTAAAGCCAGTTTTCTAAAAAACTCACACTTAAAAAAGGTGTAAATTCAGGAACAGTAAGCCAATTTATTTGGAACCCTCTCTATTCCAAGTTACAAAAAACACACCCTCTCATGTTCAAAGTGAGGCAGGATTGTGTTGCCTATCAACTGTCAACAGAGACACCATGCTAATGATTTTTACAACAGCTAACTTCAACAGCAATTCCATGCATCAGTGTTGATCTCACATCAATTTATGTAGATAACTCACACTGAATCAACAGTCTTTCTAGTGTTTACCCAAAGGGAATATTCATTGTGTGCTTGTATCAGCACTTTGTGTAGTGTAATACAATAAGGTATTGCTTGTAGAAAGGTCAATCTACGAACACATCAAAACATTGATCACTTGTTTGACTGTAGGTTTTTCTCCACATTGAAAATCCATATTCATCCACAGACAGTGAATCACATCACCTTCCTTTACAGTTTGATGGATACCTCCTACAATCTCTTTCCTAATCTGTGAATAACCAGGGCTTGAATTGTTTATAGTGTAGTCATAACATCTAGTTCATACCAAAAGGGTGCCAAAAAGGGGTCTTTGTTCCTTAAAAAAACACACACACACACATTTGGTTCCCTAAATAACCTTTAAATGAATGGTTCTTCAGAGGTGTGTGAGTGTGAAGAACCTTTTAAAAGTTTAAAGAACTATATGAAGTACATTTTCTTGTAGGGGTGCACAATATCAAAGTCATATTGGTATTGGCAGATATTTGCTTAAAGAAATATGAATATTTCAAACCACTGATGGTAAAATGATAGGGTGATGTTGGTCTACTGTGCTAAAAAAATCAGTGTTTTATTAATTTTACTGCATTCACAAATCTGTAAAAATAGATATTAAATTCCTCTGTGATGCTAATATAGGTTAATACAGTCTAAATGTTTTTCTATATTTCATCAGTATTAGGGCTGCACAATATTGACAAAATGTGATGTTTAATACAATTGTTGGATATCATGATGACAATATGAGAAGCATTTAATTATTAAAATACTGTGCCTCTAACTGAAAGTTCCTTATGGTGATGCAGATTTGTTGTAACAGTAGTTTTGAATAAGAACCCTTAAATTGGTGTAGAATATTTACATAATGTGAAGATTCTTTCGCACCTGTTTTTAGAGAACCAAAAGTGGTTCTTTTATTAATTCGCTCAGTAAACCTTTGTACCACCATTTTAAGAGTGTAAGAAAACCTTATATCACAAGGTACATTTAATGGCATCTCTGTTAACTACACATTTAAAAAGATGGTTCTTCAAGGGTTCTTTTGTTAAGGCAGTGGCTCTGTATAGATTATAAGCATTGTCGTCTTAAGTTCTAAGTGGGAATGTAATAACATGGAGCTTGTGAAGTGTCTGATTTAGAAGATTTAGAGCAAATCGAAAGCAACAAAACTCCCAAAAACTGTGTATGATAAAACAATTAGAAATAACAGGCAGTAATGGCAGTGTCCAAGCCTCAAGCTGGTCGTCTTGGCCAAAATAACTGGTCTAAACCTGAATTTATAAAAAGATAATCTTGATTTAAATCACACAATTACAGTGACAATATTCACTAAACCATATTCATCATAAAATGTTCACATAATATAAAAGGCTGCTGACATTTTCAAATGGTGTGAAAATGGAAAAAAATAACTAAACAAAAAATATATATTTTTAGGACAGCAATATATTTTTACTATTGCACTTCAGTGCACTTAAGAACACAGGCTGGATCCACTGTTGTGGGTGGAGATAAGCATGTTATTAACATCGACTATAAATAAACCTAAAGTTGGGCACTGTTACCTCCTAGAAGCCTGATGATGAAACTGCCCCATTGTGACTGTAAGGACAGTGAGCAAACAGAAAAACAATAGAACGATGCACACAAGAAAGCACTCAACACGTAATCGCTTACAGCCAAACACCTTGGAGAGCCGTAAACAATGTCAACAGATGATAAGGGCAGCAACGCTTGTCAACAAGATTGAATATGCGCAGGTTAATTAACTCTCGTCAGGCAGCGGTGTAATAAAGTCAGGTAGGGAGGGATCGATGACCACATGGAATTGATCTAGAGATAACTTTTACACCAGCTGGGAATTTATGGAGTCGTGAAAACACAGAAGATGAGTAGTTTTACTGCCATGTTAGATGAAGGAGATAGCTGAAGATAGTGTAGTCACAGGGATGACCTGGTCACAATGTAGGGCCTTATTTTGGGGTGTCGTGTAGGACTGAAATATATTTGGGGTATAACGACACTCACACTTCATGATACAGTATGCACTGTGCTTTATGAAAATCAATAACAACAGTGCCAACACAGATGTAGGCTCTTTTTTAGGGGGTTAATGTCCAATTGCCAAAACAATACCGCAATGTCTGGTGAAGGCATAATTACCATGAACAGGTCATATTATTATATATGTAATCAGTTTTTAGTACAGCACAAGTTGTCTCTTTTAGGAATATAATGGAACACCTGGAAACAATTCCAAATAATTTCATGTTAATTTTAAAAATATTTTTACAGCATTTTATAGCATGTAACTATATTCAGTACACGGCATGTATACAGTCATATGGAAGCGTGAATACCTCTGGTCAAATTAGATGTTTCATTGTTGTTGTTGTTTTTTTTTTTTGTTTTGTTTTTTTGTTTTTTTAAAGTGAAAACACATTCTTTAACATATTCTTTGCAGTGAACATCCTGAAATTACATTTCTTTGCAGATTGCAGTGCACAAGTTCTATTGTTTTTTAGAAAAATACAAAAACCAAAACATAAAGTCTTAAGTATAAAAGTGCCATAAATTTGCCAAAAGTGCCAAACAGGCCTTACTTTGTTTCTTTCTCAAATATGTTAATATGAAGACTGCAAAAAGCAGATGAGCAATAATGTGAGCATTTTGAACATTCCAAATGCTCTTATGTGGACATTTTGAAGAAAGTCATGTGGTCCAACAAGTGTAAATATTTTTATGCAGGATGCTCTTCATTTGCATTTTTTTGTAACATATTAGCATACCACAGTACCCTGCAATATAACAAGGCATTTTGCCCATATTATGTCCTTATCCCTACTATAATAATGTAATAGGATATAATAATAGTTCTTGGATATAATAATAGTGACAAATAAAACTTTAAGGCTAAAACCCTGCAGAACTGATACGAATTTAAACCCATTCAGGTCAGCACTCAGAAAACAGGACAGCATATTATTTGTTTATGTCTAGTTTATGATTTTCATAATATTCATATTTAATTATTATTATGCCTGTTTTTTTCTCAGAATTTATTTTCCCCCAGAAATCCACTTATAATTATAATACACTTTTATAACAAAAAACAGCCATAATCTCTACATTGTTGTTTCCCATACTCTCTTTATCCAGAGTGATCACTTCCTATATCCCACATTAAACTGTGGCAAACTCTCATCACTGAGCTCAGTTTCCAGCTGGCAAGCTCAACATCTGACCTGTTATTAAACAAACACTCACACAAAAACACAAACCCTATGGTGTGGACAAGACTGTCAGTGGGCCACGATCCCCAAAAAGACTTTTGTTAACACAAGCCAGTGAACACACACTGTAGCAAAGCTGTGAGTATGCCTAAGTGTGTGTGTGTGTCTGTGTGTGGCTCTAACACACAAGGTCAGTCTAGCAGAAAGAAAAACACACCGTTCAGATCCCACAATCCCCAGCCCAGCTCACTATCCCTCTTCACTGCTGAAATAGTATTCATACTACTGAATATTCCTAACTTTATTGATCCAGGTCAATTTGAATCCACTGAGAGAACGAGAGATGTGGGCCAATACGGAGTCTTTTTTATTGGCAGGGGACTGAATGTCCTGCCAGTGGGATAGTACTCTAAGCTCTACTGGTTACTGGCAAGAGATATTAATGAACCGAAAATGACCTGCAGGGTCAATAAACAATGACACGCAAACATACCTAAAACGCGCTTGGACCTTAAGCCCACGAGTCCATGTACACAACAACAGTGCACTATGATCGCTCACTGTATCAGTAAGTTAAATGTACACTCTACAGACCACCCTTCATTCTTTATTTAATAAGTTACCAGTTAAAATGGCCATTATGTACAAATCATTCATTTTTCAGGAGATACTCCTGAGGAGATAAGATAGGAGGTAATCCACTTGCATGACAAAGGAGAATAAAGTGGAAAAAAAAAACTGGTGTTTTTCAAATCTAGAGTTCAAAAAATGATTAAAAGAGGAAGTGGGACTCCTAACAACCGTGCAAGACCTGGTAGACACCAAAGCTGTCTTCATCAGATATACAGTACTTAGAGCTTTCATCTTTGAGACAGAGGAGAAAATCAAGCTGAATCATGGATGCACATCATTTTCATACTCATCAAACCATTCAGTGACCCCTCATTCATGTTCATTTATCCTTGATTTCTTGACTCGCAGTGACACTTCCTATAAGGGGATAAGTAGACCCAAACCAGCCAGCAACGTGCCCCTCACAGCATAGCAGAGCTGCCTCCTATGAACAGCTATGTACTGTTCTTATGGAACATATATTACTATGCAAAAGTCAGTGACTCATCAAAACAGTCCTCCTGCCACTGTGAGAAGACAACACTATAAGTCTGAAAGGATGTATAGCTCTTAAGACGTTACTGAGAACCAACTTTGTTTCAGATGCTATTTAAAATTATACTAATCTGACAATCATATAATGACTAAAACTGCTCTGTAATTTGCAGGTGCAGAATGAAATGTGCATACAGAAGAGAGCATGAAAGACACCTTGGGAAGAAGTGAGACAGACTGATAACAGAGCAGAGAGAACTCTAAAAACCACAGAGAACGTAAAACTGCTAACTCATCAACAGGAGAGCACTTACTGAAAAGACAGCACCTTATCAAAACACCACTTAACGTGGCAGTGGGAGACTCCCATCAGCTGGGATCCAAGACGTGCAGCTAAGCCCCAGCTTTGTGTGGTCATTTAATAAACGTAAATGTGTTCATAAGTAATGGCAGTACAAAATACCAGTATTGTGATTAACTTGCTATATACTGCAACTGTGATTATACCCTTCATCCTAATTAAAATACATTAATAAATGAATAATGGTTATGTGCCATGGTTATTTTCATCAACAATCATTTACTTTTATTGGAATGCATCTCATTATTCATCAAAATGTTAACATAAACTCACTTGGAACTGCGATTGGTCAAGATGCTCAAAGATTTATGCAAGGTGCAATAATCCAACCTATGAACTGTTATTGACAGGTTGAGACTTAGAAAGTGCTTCACTATGTGCTTTCCCCCAAATTCTAGATTTGTTAAAAATAATTAAGGGGTCATTGAAGGGAGTGAAGGTGGAGCAGTTTGGAGATAAAGCCAGAGAGGCCAGGTTGAGATGGTTTGGACATGTGTTTAGGAGGAATAGTGGATATATTGGGCAAAGAATGTTGGAGATAGAGCTGCCGGGTAGAAGGAGAAGAGGTAGACCACAGAGAAGGTTTATGGATGTAGTGAAGGTGGACATGGAGATGGTTGGTGTGAAAGTAGAGGAGGCAATGGATAGGGCAAGATGGAGGCAGATGATCCGCTGTGGTGACCCCTAAAGGGAGCAGCCGAAAGAAGAAGAAGATTGAAGGGTAAAACACATCACTTCTATTGATAAACATATGGTTTATACTTGCTTTTTCCCCTTTACTGACAAGAAAAATGAAAGGAAAAAGCAAATGTAAACCAGCTGTTTATAATTTTTTATCTGGAAAATATTATACAAAAAAACCTCTGATACATTATAAAAAATTCCAAAGTTTTCCCAAAGTAGGCTACAAAAACAGAAAATATCAGTAAGATGTTATGAGTGTCAAACTTTTTCTGTTCAACTTTTGCCAAAAATGTGTTTATCTGTACCTCAAATGTTGCAAAATATTATTGGATTTTTTGAGAATTTTCTTTATTGAGAAAAAGGAATGCGTTTTGCATAAAATTAGTGTCATGTGACAGATTTTCCTCACAAACATCTTATAGCAAACACAAAGAGAGGTAGAGCCGAACTGTGAAGGAAACAGGAGCACAGCAAGAATTTTTTTCTTTTAAGCTGTTAAAAGACAAAGATGTCCAGAAAAGGCTTTTCTAAATGGAACGTACGCAGACAGAGGAGCATTATCTTAGGTGTGACGGTTCCAATGAATAAAAAAATACTAAAATTAAACAATGGCCTATTCAGCAGGTTATGGTGGGTGTCTGGGAAGCCAAAGGTACACAAGTTGTGACATACATACAATTAGAGATGGAAATGTGACGAACACCACTTTTTTATTCAGAAACCAAAACTTATTCCCTGAAAACAACAGTTGTGTTCAGGAAATGACATCATTCTGTAAAGCATTTGTATCAGTAACAGGTAGTTTGTTGGAAACAAGTAGGCTTGTGGTAAAAATCTTAATTTCTTTTACACATTTTCTCTTTCCTATTTGCAATTTGTGCAAAACGAGGAAGCAAATGATGATTTGTTAGTTTTCTAGTCTGTTAAAAAGCAACAAACCTACAGGGAATAACTTTTTTTTTTTTTTTTACATTTTATAGTGTAATAATAAGTTTCCACTTATTTGCTGAGTTTTAACATGTGCTCTTAAAAATTGCTCACTTTTAAAAAGCAAATGAATCTATGAAGAACCATGAACATGCAAAAAACCATTTGCATGCTTAAATGGATAATGTGCTGTAGATGGTTCTATATAAAACCTATTTGAAAAGGGTTCTATATGGTACGAAAAAGGGTTCTGCTATTGTTACAAGTGTGACATCATAACAATAGAACCCTTTTTGGTGCTATATAAAACCTTTCTGAAAAAGAACCATCTACAGCATATTCTCCATCAATCTGAAGATCCGTTTCACCAGGCAAACAACCATTTAAGCATGAAAAGGGTTCTATGAGTGTTCATGGTTCTATATAGAACCACTGTCTTTACTAAAGAACCTTTAAAGAACCATCAATAATTCTTTGGTAAAGGCAAAGGTTCTATGTAGAACCATGCACACTCAACATACATTTAAATGCAGAAACGGTCCTTTGCATGGTCAAATGATTCTTCTCTATGACTGAAAACAGTTAGTAGTTTCTTCGAAGAACCCCTTTAAAATGGTTCTATACAGCACCGAAAATGTGTCAGTAGTTTTACAAGTCAAAGAATGCTTTTTCAGTACACTCCTAAAAAAGATGGTTCTTCATGGGTTCTTTAGTAAAGACTTGTAAAAAGCTTGTAACAGTAGCAGAACTCTTTTTGGTGCTATATAGAACCTTTTTAGTTAATGCCATTTGGGTTTATCCAGTATATTAAATTCTGCAAATAAACAGCAATTGTGCTTTAAAATGTGCAGAAATTAGTTGTCTATAGAGGACAGGTTGACTTATTTTACACCTAGAAAAACTACATTTTTGCACACTGTAGATATATTATTGTTTACTGCACAACACTATCAGCACTACAGGCCTAGGCCAACAATATTTGTGTCCTTCACTCTTAAATGATTTTCCATAGTTTTAGGGTTCTCAATGCAGCCATCTAGCACCGAAGCCTGTCTTGCTATTCTTAAAACACTTAGCCATGATATGAGCTGTAGCATGTTAAACTGTGGTAAAATGAATTACAACCACAAGTGACAAACATAACCACAAGGATGCAGATCTCCTCTTGCAGACTGTACTGTAAGTTCCTCTATAAGCTGCAACTGGACCCTTCAATGAGCATCTCCCTAAGTTGTGAAGAATGTTTGTGAGATATTTTGTCATAAAAACCCACCTTTTTGGTTTTAGACAGCCCATTAGTGCTACACAGAAATAGACCTCATTAAGACAAAAGTAGCCGCTGGATGACACACATTGACTGACACAACAGTAACCCTGAAACACACTGACATTTTATGTATGGAAGTAGCAACAGACACAGTTCTATCACTAAATATCCTAAAACATCGCCACCCCTTGTTCTTATCACCACTGTAAAAAAAAAATCTGAGAAAGTTTATCTGCAATGTGCCATTCCACACCAAAACACTCTGAATAGCTTCTGGAATGATTTAATTATGCTGGTATTTTGAAAAATCATCAGATTCCGCTTTGAAGTAGCAGAAGTTGATTTGAAGTGTCTTTGAAGTTTGAATCAATCTAAAATATTGCTTAGGTTCATTTGATCCAGGAGTGCTCAAACTTAGTCCTGAAGATCTGCTACCCTGCAGAGTTTCGTACCAACCCTGATGAAACACACCCGATCCAGGTGATGAAGGCCTTCAGGGGTGTCTGAATATTAGAGCCAGGTGTGTTGAATCAGAAATCTCCAGGGTGGTAGATAAGCATTGTTTTGGTTTTGTTCAAAGCATTTATTTAAGTTCAATAAAACCACTTTAATTTCTTGTTCCCACATTATAACACTCCGATATATGTGTGTATGTATGTATATATATATATATATATATATATATATATATATATAAAATATACACTCACCGGCCACTTTATTAGGTACAATTGCTTGTTAACACAAATAGCTAATCAGCCAATCACATGGCTGCAACTCGATGCATTTAGGCATGTAGAGGTGGTCAAGACAACTTGCTGAAGTACAGATCGAGCATCAGAATGGGGAAGTGACTTTGAACGTGGCGTGGTTGTTGGCGTCAGACGGGCTGGTCTGAGTATTTCAGAAACTGCTGATCTACTGGGACTTTCACGCACAACCATCTCTAGGGTTCACAGAGAACGGTCCGAAAAAGAGGAAATATCCAGATCTCCATCCATCCATCATCTTCCGCTTCTCTGGGGTTCAGGTCGCGGGGGCAGCATCCTAAGCAATGAGGCCCTTTCCCCAGCCACTTTCACTAGCTCCCCCAGGGGGATTCCAAAGCGCTCCCAGGCCAGCTGGGCGATATTGTCATGCCAGCGTGTCCTGGGTCTTCTGCGGGGTCTCCTCCCGGTTGGACTTGCCTCTGACACCTCCCGAGACCTAACCAGATGCCCGAACCACCTCAGCTGGCTCCTCTCGACGTGGAGAAGCAGCGGCTCTACTCCGAGTCCCTCCCGGATGACCGAACTTCTCACCCTATCTCTAAGGGAGAGTCCAGACACCCTGCACAGGAAACTCATTTCGGCCGCTTGTATTCGCCAGCTCATTCTTTTGGTCGTTACCCAGAGCTCATGACCATAGGTGAGGGTGGGAACGTAGATCGACCGGTAAATCGAGAGCCTTGCCTTATGGCTCAGCTCTTTCTTTACCACAACAGACCGGTAAAGAGCCCGCATCACTGCTGACCCAGCACCAATGCGCCTGTCAATCTCCCGCTCCCTTGTACCATCACTCGTGAACAAGACCCCGAGATACTTAAACTCCTCCAATATGTGTGTATGTATGTATGTATGTGTGTGTGTATGTATATATATATATATATAATCGCTGTCAGAAGAAAGCCTTGTATCTCCATTTTTGACGTTTTCCAGTTTTTGACATAATATGAAAGTATATGTTGCCCTTTAAACTTTGTGTAAATTTCATGATGAATGGACTAAAAGAAATGACCCAAAATGACTTGGAAAGAATTCTGGTTCCACTTACATTGAAAGTAAAGTAGGTTTTAATCTTCTACTGTAAAGTTACCATTTTGGAGATACAAGGTTTTCTTCCGACAACAGCGATATATATATCCTACTATATTAGTCACATACGGACATATATGTGACAATATATGCCAACTTATTCGAAACTAGCCATTATCAAATATGGGACTTATATTTCAGACATACATCAACACATGCAAACATATATGTGTAACACACATTTAACAACACATGATGGAGAACTTTATTCCTATATGGATGGCGTATATTACTCATATATGCTAGCTGCATGTTATATCGTATCAGGTTCTTTATTGCATGTATGTTACTGATATATTTCACTTTGATTTTTTCCTTTAAAACATATCGGACAGACAGTAAGTGATCCATATATCATGCATATACATGTTCACCTGCCTATCAGACACTTATATATGATCCATATGTTATGGTATGAAACTGTCACTGGGGTGGTCCCCACAAGGGTACATCTCAGTGCCTTTAGTCAGGGAAGATATGTACCATAATCCATTGAAATGATATATTCTAAGTTGTACTGACTTCCACACACCCCGTCTCGCCTCCAGGCCTCGTCATTTTATCTGATCGTTTTATTTGATCTAGTTTAAAACGCAAGGTTACAAATATGTACTTTTCACCTGACATGAACTTGTTTCAGACACACAATTGGTCCTTAAAACCACTGTTGTACCTTTGAGGGAACGGTTACATTGTTTGTACCTTGACAAATGGAAAGTCCTTCAAACAGTGCAGGTACATAACATCTATTTTGAAATACACACCTGTCCTTTTGTGATCTATGTGTATAAACTGTATGGCCATATATCAGATTTCCACATGGCTACTCATGTGTTGTGTTGTATGTATGCTGAAACACTCATTTCCCTCTTCTGGGTGGATAAAGTCTTATTAAGTACTTTCTGGTACTTCTGTCGACTTTTACTCGCTCTCTGCTCAGATCAGGGACAACAAACGAGTCCACAGTGCAGCTGGGACGGTATTAGTGAACGGCGGACCCACCTGTACCACTCGAGCCCCTTATCGTAAAACCTGTCGAAGAAGTGAGGCTCCGCCCCCACGGCTCTGACATCGGGGTGCACGCGCAGGAACTCCAGCAGCGCCCTCGTGCCGCCCTTCTTCACGCCGATGATGATGGCCTGAGGGAGCTCCTTGCTGCCGAAGCTGTTGGCCATGGACAGGTTGGAGCTGTCGCTCGGCGCGTGCTTCGTGTCCTCCTCCTCGGCAGCGCCGTCCACTGAGCCCTGCCTCGAGGCGTTTCCGCGGAGCTCCTCTGAGGAGAGTTTGTTTCTGAAAGTTTGCCGCTCGTACAGCGGACTCGGCGTCAGGTCGCAGCAGCCGGTGAGACAGTAGAAGACGTAGGTGAAGAGAAGGAGCATGGTGAGGAACACGGACACCCTGGACTGCGCTCTCAGGTGTCCGAAGCTGAAACCTGTCGTCCAACATCCCATGAGGAGCTCTCCTTCTCACCGGGCGAGCTGTCAGACGCGGGAATCATGCCGTAGGGAATCAAAGGCTGCAGGTCAGCGCGAAAAACCTCACCACGCCGCTTCACTCATCTCTCTTCTTCAGCTCAACTCGCTTTTCCTGCCGGGGAGGAGTGCTGCTTTTCCTTCTAGCCCAACGGAAGAGCTGTTAGCCGGTGTTTACATCGTGTAGTCTCTGCCATATGTCGCTCCTCTGCAGCCACGCCAGACTGTCAGTGCTCAGCGCTGCTCTGCGTTCAGCTTCTGCCGAGTCCAAGTTCTTCTGGGGGACCAAGGTGACCATTACGACGTGCCCGCCCCTTTGTGCGTTTGGTCACGCCCATTTCATAAAATCCCCGCCCCTCTCTCTCATTTGTTGCCTGGAAGGACAGAATCCACTGTCCTCAAAGGCTCTGCTGTAGATATAATGTTCCCACAGGTGGCTGGAATGGCCTGAACCCACACTCAGGTACACACATTAATGCTTGGGTAAAATAATGGCTTAAGTAAAAGAAAACAGCATCAGTAGAAGTACAAAAGTATTGGACCAAAAGCCTAAGGACCAAGTGCTTAAGCGCTTTGCATGAAGAGTTCAAGTTATGTTCTTTTAAAAGCAACAAAGTGTTTTTTTATTTCTGAAAGTGAAGGAATCTGTATTTGAACCTAAAAGAAAATGATCTAAATTAGCATTCAAAGCATTAAAATGCCTGTTACCGTCTTAATATGGTGATTTTTAGGCTGTGCCGTCTCACTGACATTGAATATGTTCGTTAAAGTCTTCCAGTAACGCTGTAGTTACAGTGTTATTGGGTTACATTCCAAACAATTTAATATGAAATGTAATTAACAAAGCAGTCACTTCAGCCTGTGTCCCACATTTTATGTGCAGCCTGGCTTCTCATACCTGTTCCTCTTTGTAAAGATGGAACATTCTGTTCATTAAAATGAAAAATGGAATTGAATTAAAATCTCGTTTTCTCTCATTCTGCCTTCTCAGTTTACACACAACACTGATTTGGCTGTATGGGTGAAGCTTTTTTTACATTATTGTTGGAGGAAATAATATATATCCTATTTAAACTATTTATTTGAGCTATATGGTTATTAGTATTACAGCATGTGCATCTAGTCAAGCTAAGCACTCTCGAATGCTGCATATTTTAGGGTAAATGCGAAACCCTGTTACCCATTTTTTAAAAACCTTCAGTTGTTTTTCATGATAATGAAATAAAAATGGCTTGAAACAAATATTTTTGATTAAGACAATTTTTCAACTTAGCCTTCTGCTCTGTGTCTATACTTTAATGCAATAAAAAAATTATAATGTCAGCTTAGTGAGGAATATGATCTCCGTTTTCAACCCTGTTATTCGCTTCCAACTCTGTTCATTTATAGGGAAAATAGCTCAGAAAGTGCTGATTTGACAGCCTGAAATGGAAAAATGTCATTGTCTGAAGTTTAAGCAGTTATATTGAATAATTGAATAATACTTTGTCAGAAATACCAAGGACGACAAAGTACATTTTTAAAGAGTTTAAAGCATAAAATGAACTCTATTCACGGAAAGTGTCAGTAACTGCAGAGCTGCAGTGGAACGTCTTAAGTACAGCATCTGTCAGCACAGGAACTGAAGTTTTTACCACTCTGTTCTTTTTGCTGTCTTCTTTTGGTCTAAAATAAAATGCTAAAGTTTGAAAAATAGAAATGAAAAGATAGACACAAAAATGTTAGTAACAAATTAATAAGATGGGTTCCTCAACTTTAGTTTATACCTTCAGTACACTTAGTTTATATACTCACTATACTTAAGTTTAAACTTATTTAAGGTACACAGTTGGACCTTAAAACCACTGTTGTACCTTTGAGGGAACGTTTACATTGTTTATACCTTGATGGATACCTTGATAAACGAATCCTGTACCTACACGGTACCTTTATTTCTAACAGGGTAACAAAGAATATCTATTCATTTAAATGAATTCATTGAGGCTCAGACACGCTACTCAGACAATATAGATATCGCTGCACATGAGAAATGAAGCAAACATCAGAGAGTCACCCACCAGTATTAAAAAGGTTTATGCTGCTGTAATAGTCAGATTTTATATACATAGTTAACTGTGTGTGGAGAACTGTTTAGGTGTTAAACTGTCAACTAAAAAAAAAAAAAAAAACTAATACCTACTGTGTGTGTGTGTATATATATATATATATATATATGCGCGTTTGTGTGTGTGTACAATGATATTGTGTTCCCTGAAGATCCTGCTACTGTAAGTTACTCAGCTTCATAGGTTTGAAATTATTTGACTTTGACGATTGAGAGTGTTACAGTCTTACACTGAGAATGATGCCCAGAATGGCACATATTTAGAAAGAAAAGGGTGGTGATAAAATCGTGATGCAAATAAATAAGGAGTTGCTGTAAATAGATAAGTACAGTTTACCATTGAATGAGTTCTTCAAGAGCCCAAAAGCTTGAAATCTTTAACAAAACATCTGGCGTGTAGTATTTGTCTACACTGTACAAGTTATTCTTGAATAAACAGTAACAGCAAGTATTGATTAGGTGAGTTGTAACGTATGTAGTGCACTGTATAGAGATTTGAGGGCAATGTGAGACTAAAGTACAGTCTTTTTTACGAGTGTTTTGCATGGCTGTGTTGTTTCTACTGGTATTTTGAGCTTGTCACCCTGAAAGTGGTTCAGTTCTGTTCTGAGTGTCTGCTCGATCTCTGTCTCTGAATACCAGTGGAAGTGAAATAAAATGTTATCTAAGTTATTTTTATGATTGGTACATTGCTGCTACTTTCCTTGTGAGTGTAAAGGGTTGCCCTGTGTCACACATTCTTTATCACATGTGCACACACACACACACACACACACACACACGCACACACGCACACACACTCTGACCAGTTCACTGAGAGACACCTGTCACTGAGGCCACACACTCAGTGGGAATAGACTCCGAACTGTCTCTTAACCTCTGCTGTCTGTCTCCTTCTCTCTCTCTCTCTCTCTGTCTCTCTCTCTCTCTCTCTCTCTCTCTCTGTCTCTCTCTCTCTATCTGTCTCTCTCTCTCACACACACACAAACACGCAAACACACAGAGTCTTCTTCTCTCTAATTAAGGCTATAATACAGGTGTCATTACAGCCCAGACTAGGTGGTGCCTGAGGCCAGACTGAAAACAACACTCTCTAACTGTGCCTGAATACTGTAGTGTACATTTAACGTTCCTTATGTGTATCTCTTGTGTCAGTCCTTCATAATAAGATAAGGTGTTTTGTTAGGTTTGTGGTCCACAGTCAGAAACAATGACAAAATGTATTATTTTCTCACTGTGCTGCCCAAAAGTTTAGACTCACACGTCACTTGTTGTTATTATATTCAATTCAGTTACACAGTGTAGATTTAGTGAATATAACCAGACAACAAAAGGCATATTTGAAGTTATATTGAGTTTTACACTGTAAAACCTAACTGTACTTTTTCAATGAAAGAAGTCGGTTAACACAACATAAATACTACAGAAATTTGGAGTTTAAAAAATTCAAACTAGCTCAAAAATGAATTGTTGAGATAAGAACTCAGTAATTTTGAGTAAGATCATTATTTCAGCAAATTTTGAGTTAAGGTAACTTTAGATAAGATAAGATAAGATAAGGCTTTATTGTCATTCGCATCACATGTGGTACATCAGGTGGAATGAAACATTGTACTCACAGTCCAGTTAACTCCCAAAGTATCATAAACAATAAATAGAAGGTGCAAATAACAGCAGCATGAACCACAGCAGCATGAGTACAAGGTAGAAGGTGTACATCTTAATACTGGTAATATTTAAAGTGACATGTATAAAGTGACGTGTTAGGGGTGATATAGTGGAGGCACTGATTCAGTACAGCAGCAGAGATAAATAAGTGGACATGAAGTGCCATTACAGTGACGTCTAATTGCAATTTAAGAGTCTTTCGGCTTCAGGGCAGAAGCTGTTCCTCAGTCTGGTTGTGTTACTCTTAATGCTCTGCAACCTCCTACCTGAGGGGAGCGGGACAAAAAGTGTGTGTGCTGGGTGAGTGGGGTCCTTCATGATGCCAGGGGCCCTTTTTCTACATCTGGAGGTGTAAATGTCCATGGTGGTGGGAAGGCTGACCCCAACAGTCCTCTGTGCAGCCTTCACCACCCTCTGCAGAGCTTTCCTTTCTGCCACAGAGCAGCTTCCGTGCCACACGGTGATGCTGGAGCACAGAACGCTCTCCACCACACATCTGTAAAATAAGGTGAGGACTGGGCTCCGAGTCCAGCACGCCTCAACCGTCTGAGGAAGTAGAGGCGCTAATGTGCCTTCCTGATCAGGCTGGAAGTGTTTTTACTCCAGGTAAGCTCATTACTTAGGTGTACGCCTAAGTACCTATAACTGGAGACCACTTCCACTGCAGATCCTCCGATGTGTAGGGGGAGGGTAGGGATGGTGTTGCCCCTTCTGAAATCCACAATCATCTCCTTCATCTTCTTCATGTTGATGCAGAGATTGTTCTCACTGCACCAACTCTCCAGGTGTTCCACCTCCTGCCTGTAGCCAGTCTCATCACTATTTGTGATGCATCCAACCACAACCGCCGCGTCATCCGCAAACTTTACAATATGACAGCCTGGATGGACGGCTGAGCAGTCATATGTGAGCAGTGTAAACAGGAGGGGGCTCAGCACACAGCCCTGAGGGGAGCCGGTGCTGAGGATGACGGTGGAGGAGATGTTGTGGATCCTCACAGACTGCAGCCTGTTAGTCAGGAAGTCCAGGACCCAATTGCAGAGAGAGGTGCTCAGTCCAAGTGTATGAAGTTTGTAAGCCAGGGTCTGGGGAATCATGGTGTTAGAGGCAGATGTGAAATCCACAAAGAGCATTCAAAATTTATAATAATAATATATTATTCAAATATATTAAATTTTTTAAAGTCAACTTTTTAATATTTAAGCAATCAGGCCAGTAACCGTTAAAAGGTTTGTGTGGCTGTATTTGTGGCTTTATCTCATATTATAATTATATATCCACACGTGTAATGGACAACAGATTGTTTACCCCATGGACTCATTGCAGTTTTAGCCTATTCAGAATGACCAATGTTAAGTGATGGTTGCCAAGTGCATGAAATAGTCTTGACACCTATAAGGAGTTAGGGTTAGGAGCAGGGTGCTTTTGTGATGTCACTAAAATAAATGCACTGGCTTATATCCACTCATTTAGCCTACAGTGGTTTAGTCCCACCCATTAACATTGAGGTTATAGTAGTGTTTCAGCCTATACTGATTTTTGAGGTCCAATACTGGACAGCCAATCAGAAAATTAGTAATTTACATATTTCAGTCTTAAAGGCACAGGAACAAAAACAACCTGTTTAATTCTGAGATAAAGAAAAGTTGGAAAATATTCATACAAAAATAAATGATTACTATTTTTGGTACACAAAGCCACTCAAATGTCATAATCAAAAAAAGAAAATAAATGACAGAGAAATGCATAGGATTTGGGCCATTTATCTGTACCCTTGTGCCTAATTGTAACACAAAGCATTTTTAAACCCAGTAGTAAACTGAAAGCAATGAAGTTGTCATTTAGAAAAGTAAAAAAAGAGAAAATGTGGACTGTTAAATATTGTCTCATAATGAGGTTGCATTACTCTGGAGAACCACCCTACTGAAGTACAGACTTGCTGACAGCATGATACATTTTTTGGTGACTGTAGCTTTTTGTAATTTTGGCCGTAGATAAATCCGAACAAAAATGGCACAGTTGTTGTGGTGAATAATTAAGTAATTCTGAATTTAGTTTATGTGGGTGTACTGTATTGTGCATGCAGTCGTTTCATTGTGGTGATAGTATAAACCAGTCATTCATCATTCTGCCATGATATACCCTTGATTTGTGCCATGGCTGTTCTGGTGCCATTGGTGACCTGAGAGGATGTTTTGAAAGACTGACCAGTATATTTAAGACAACACTCTCTTGAAATGTGATTAAAAAAATCTTTACTTTGATTGAAATTTAAGCACAAGGTCTCACTTTCAATTACTTGCATCTTCTAAGTCCAAACAGAGGTTTGGCAATGTATTCCATTACAAAACATACAGAATATATATATATATATATATATATAAAACATATAGAATATATTAGGAACATGTGTTAATAAGGCACATGGGAAACCTCTACTGTTCTACTTTTTACTTGATTCATATTTTTTCCCCTTACTGCTTGGTAGTTCTCTTAACGTTATTCTTCATTTAACACATATCATGAGTAATTATAATCTGTTCGAATAAAGTTCTAAAATTGTCAGGTGCTTTATTTTAATACACATTGTCCAACTTCAAATAATAGGATAAATATCTTGCCATTTTTCAATAACAAAATATTGCAAAACTTGGTAGCTATATGTTTTTGTAGTTAATGGCATGTATGTGACATTATACCAGTCCAGTACAACACTGATGTTAAGTTTATCACTTGTGACTGTTTTCACCAGTGATAAGATTATCAGATCAATAATCCTTCACAAGAGCTTAGTAATACTTTAGATAAGTAGCTGGCTCATCACCCTGATTGATCAGTCTACTCACGGTTTAGTAGGAACTTCCGTATTTCTCCATAGAGTGTTTAACAAGCATGTTTATTATATGGCATCACCAGTTTTAAAATAACACACATTGTGTTTCTTTTTTTAAGTATTTCAAAATGATTCTCCTAAACTGTATTCTGAATGCTGCCTTTTCATAACAACACAGACTGAATACAAATACTTCATCAGCACTCTGGATATGGATTCCAAATACTTGTATATTATTATATGCCAACCCTGTATACAACAAACTGCAAACACAAGCTCAAAGAGCCTGTTCTTGTTTGGTAAAAGAAGGGGAGTCATTTGGATAAGGACCACCACTTAAGGCATTTCTGTGTCTACTCAGCATTCCATCAGGTATGTTCAACGTGAACCACTGCAACCCCGGCTCATTTGTGCCCTCTATTCTATCTGTCTAAAAGGCAAAGCGTGGCCTCCACTGATGGCATATAGAAAGCTTGCTATCAGAAGCATACAAATGAAACTGGCTCCATGTGATTGGGCTCTTTAGTATACTCAAGAGATCTGTGTTTATTTCTGTGTACTTCATAAGACTATACCATTATCCGGCTTTCTGTGGCGTTGTATGAAAGCTCAGGCCGTGTAAACCAGTAATAGGCACACAGCCACAAATTGTTTATAAAACTGGTTACCTTACAGGAGCATACATCAATATGTAGCTTGCTCTTTCTGCACTAAATCCTTGTTATGACAGGCAAGTCAAACTTGATCTTAGATCAGCAGACAAGGACAATGTTTCGCATCACCTGTAGTAATGGGTGTGAAGTCCCTAATCACCTTCATCCAGATGTGGTGGGATTGTTTCAACAGCCGGAGAGGCGTTTCTTTGATCTTAATTATGCAGCCGTGCAGGCCCGTGCCCACACATACGCATACTTTAATCTGAGCCCTCAATCAGAGCAGGTCTTACGTGGGAGGAGTTTTCAGTTCTCACACCGTTCCGAAATCAAGACAAGAGAACTTTCTCGAAGCAACTTTCTGAAAAAGAGCTCAGAGATAAGAATAAGTGCTTCAGTGCACCAGACCATCAGCATGTAAAAGCTGAAGCTGTCATTTCAAACCAAGGGGCCAATTCTTACATTATTTATTTATTTTATTCATCCCCCCTGAAGTGACGTTTACATGGGTTCACAGTTTATATTTACATGCCTCCCCCGAAACCTTCTAAAATTAAACCGCCTGTTGTTCTTGCTGTGCTACTGATATTAAGTATGTTTAAAAAGCAGTCATCCCGTATAACTTTAGTGCGAGTGGGCAAAGCTAAACTGCCGTAGGCTAAATTGCAGTGGGCTAAAATACGCAAATGCATTGTTTTTCATGACATTGTGAAAACAGCATGCAAACTGAAAAGTACACTTAAACAAAGGTTGGTATGTGACCGCTGGTTTTACATGAATAAAATATATTTCAACACAATTACTGCCTTTCAGTTTGATTACTTTTGACAAGAATTGTGTTCATGTTACATAGTTCATAGTTCAGCGCTGCTTTGTGAGCTACGTTACGAAACAGGCTATGTATGCTATGCTATAGTTTTTAATGTTGTGCACTGAAAAGAGTGACTTAATTTACTTCATTCAAACTTGCCGTTTCCTCATTAATAACACGTTACATCAAAACCGTTTTTTCTTTAAGTTTACTTTGAATAATAATTTGTATTGATGTATTATGTTATTTATATGGAAATGATGGATAAATTTAGTATGCAGAGTACAATGCATCGCTTTTTATGTATTTTCCCTGGTATCATGCCACCCCACTAAATTGTCTGGGTCTTACCTGACCATCCCATATTAAAAGTTCTAGCTAAGCCCTTGAAATTAAGTACAAATCAGAATCGAGTTGCTCTGGTGATGTTGAACACACTTGAACGTGCCTAGAATAGTTGTTTGGAGCGATGCCACAGAAGAACCAAAAATGAATTAAGAACATTTCAGTGGATCTAAATGCTGATCTGATTGGCTGCTCTGTATTACGTCTGCATACATCATAAACTTCTTATAATTCAAAGACATGAACAACATTTAGTCCTTGTTACGGGCCACCCGTGCTTGTCCTTTGAGCTGGCAATATGGAAATGGCAATAAAGCATGTCACAGCATAATGAAGGTAGATGCAGTTGTATGTAAAAAATTGAGCACCCAGAAAATGTGACCTGTGCAAAAGACACATTATATATTTTGTGTCCTGTTTTTTTAAACACATAAGCAGTTATATTAAGCCCATAAGTAGAAACTGTTCACTAAAAACTGTAGAAAAATGGCATATTTACATATTTCCCTGTGGAGGTTGTGCTCACTTAGAAAATCAACAAAGCATATCATTTGACTGGGGGTGTTCAAACTTTCACTTGGCACTGTATGATGATATTTAGGTATATATATGTATACACACTGTAGTGTGCTCAGCAAATGTGAACAATAACCCAAAATAAACTTGGACAACATTTGCTGAACGCGCCACAATACACACACAAACATAACTGCTTATAAATAAATCATTTTATTTCGGAAATGTGGCGATCAAACATGGATACATTAGTGTTTCAGTGCGTTTGTTTGAAGTGATAAGGATCTGTGAAAATCTACTACTCTCTACAATTGTTTTTCTGGCCTCGTGTGCCATGTTAGCACACGAGAGTGGTGGTGAACAGTGGCAAAGCCAACCTCTCAAAAGAGCAGTGTATGGAAGCCTTGTGGTTGGCTCTAAGTATAGAGTGAAACATACTGCATTGTAGAGAATGGGTGTAGCAGAGAGAGTCGGAGAGAGAGTTTCTTCCAGGCATGCCTGCACACGGCCTATCACTAAAATCCTGCTGCACTAAAAAAAAAATAAATAAAAAATTCAGGAGAGATTCTTATCAGTGTGTATAGTACAGATGATACTGGATGGTGGCTTAAATCTCTCAGACAGGTGATGGCTGGATGCCAGGCAGATGTCTACTGCTCTTTCTGATCTCTTAACTGCCCTTGAACTCTGAGTTTTACTATTTCAGTAATTTCCAAGTTATATAGGTCATACTGTGCATTATTCGGGTTTGTGTTTTCTGTTTGTTTATTTTGCTATTAAGCTGTATCAGTAGTTACCCGTGAATACTGGGGTTGAGTCTGTTATAAATGACTGAATGTTGGTAATTGTAAATGAAATTGTGTTGAATTGAATCATTTGCACATATTAGGATTGACATGGCCATCACGCTTCACTAAAATACACTGGACAGCAGTTACAGTGGAATGCGTGGTGAACAACATTATATGTTAGTGCTACAAAAGTTGCTCTACACTGTTAGAAGTAAATTACATTTTTCCATCATCAAGGTACAAACAATGTAAATGTAACCTCAATGGTGCAACAGTGGTAAGGTCCAATTGTGTATCTTAAATAGGTTTTGAATAAGTATAAGTTGGTGTTATAACTTAATGTTTTGAAAAAGAACAATGACATAAAATGCCTGGAGGCGAGACGGGGTGTTAAAAAAATATAATTTCAGTGGATTATGATAAAATTGTGTTCCCTGACTAAAGGTGCAGAGATGTACCATTGAGGGTACCACCCCAGTGACCGGTGGGGTACTGCCCCAGTGACAGTTTCATACCTTTATTTCGGAGAGTGTGCTGTGTATGTGTCATAATGGAAGCACTGAATACCTAAGAAATAGACAACATCTCAACCTTGAACAACCGTTAACTTTATTACTGTCTCTAAAAGGTACAAAACTGTCACTGGGACAATACCTCTCATCACTGGGGTGGGACCCTCAAGGGAACACCTTTCGTCAGTCATTGAAATGATATTTTCTAAGTTGTATTTAATCCACACTCTCCATCTCGTCTCCAGGCTTTTTGTTTAATTGTTCTCTTTTAAAACATTAGAATATGAAAACGTACAAATACATACTTTTCACCTGGAAAAACTTATTTAAGGCCTTAAAATAACTGTTGTAACTTTGTGGGAGCATTTTACATTGTTGGTACCTTGAGAAATGAGAAATGTACCTGCACAAAACCGTTATTTTTACCAGTGTCCGTTGCCTTGTTAACCTCTTTACCCAGTTGTGTAGTTGCTATAGCTTTAAGGTCCAGAGCTTGATGACCCTCAGAGTTTCACAGTAAAGAAACTACAGTGATACCCACTAAAATGTGCCCTGAACCATTAGCACAAGCTGGTGCATCACAGAAATGCACTGGGAGCAGGTTCAGTGCTGTGTCTATGACCCCAATCTTATCAAGTCAACAGAAGCCACTAGTGAATAATTCACTACTTTCTGTAGCAAACAACTTTAGAAATGCTGACATTTCTGGCTTTTTACCAAACTACAGTGAGTGAAAAGTGCCATGTTTTCTGTGCAGACAGTAAGGTAAATCATTAATTGTAGTATTATATTGAATAAATGGAATCATTTACAGCCCTTCTGACAGAAAACTTGTAACGCTGTTGCTGACAATTACAGCTTAAAGAAGTAATGATCTTTTTGCAGCAGCGTGGTTCAGTTTTGGCCCATTGCTTCTGGCAAACTTTATTCAGTTTCACAGCTTTACGGTCGTTCCCATGTTGAAGAATGATAATATAGACTAGATTGTACACTCTTGAAAAAGATGGTGCTTCTGGTGTTCTTTAATAAAGTTCTAGTTCTATATAGAACCATGAACACTCAAAGAACCATTTGCTTGATTAAATGGTTCCTTGCATCATGAAAGAGTTCTTCAGATTGATACAGAATATGCTGTAGATAGTTCTATAGAACCTTTTTGAATAGGGTTCTGTATAGCACCACATATGCCATATAGAACCCTTTTCATGAAGATTCCATTCACAGCACAATCTCTGTTAAGCTGAAGAACACTTTCATGATGCATGGAACCATTTAATCATGCAAAAGGTTCTTTGAGTGGTCATGGCTCTGTGTATATGTATATATGTAATATTTGGTATTGGAATGTTTTGCTTATCGCTGTATTGCTAACTTATTAATAACCATCCGTCCTGCCCAGACACACACACACACACACACACACACACACACACACACACACACACACACACACACACACACACACACACACACACACACACACACACACACACCTCATCTCCATGTTCTAATGACAAATGTGATCTTCATTCATCAGTGCCAAGCTCTGTACATCCAAATCCAAATACATCAATTCACATTGAATTCAGATTGAAAGTCTGTTTTGGCAGCTTGAATCAAAGTCACATGACTGTAATGACTCCAGGTTAATTACTAGATAGCAGTGATAAATAGGAATGAAGCTACATTATAGATTTCCTACAATATTTAAAGCAGACCACTTTATCATCAGATGTCCATGCTGTCTGTGGTACTCTTTAAAGAAAAGGGTAGGAGTCTTTCAGTGCATCCTGACTGGTGAATATTCTGTGTCCTGACCAGCTGAGAAAATTGGCACAATAAGCCACGTGCAAGTCGGTGAGATTCAAAGAAATACTAACCGGCCTTGCTACCTTTGATTGACAGCGAGATTAGCATTTTATCAAACTGGCCTACACTGCAAGTGTTTAGCATAATTAGCATGCTCAGGCTGTTCCTTTAATTCTTGATCATGGTTGTACTTGTTCTTATCAGTTTAGTGGAAATCTACACAATCAAACATAATCAAAAGGCTTTAAACTTATCATGCAATCACTTATTAAGAGGGTCCAAAATGGGCACTGAAATCAGAATGGAAATAAGTTTTATTGTAAATGTACATTTGAAAATAATCTTCTTCACTAACAGTTACTACTTTTTATATCACTGAATAGTTGGTTGAGTATATAAATGAGTCTACAGATGAGAAAAAATAATACAAGAACGTGATTGTTTTAAAAATCTCAAAGCTATTGATTTTGAAGTCATCCTGGCTGTAACGACTAGGTCTAATTTCATAGCACCTTCCACACATATAAAGTAAATGATACAGATGTGAAGTACTTGGCTTAGTTTAGTTTGCCACCTAGTGGACAAAAATGTGACTACAGAATGATTCGCAACTAACTTACATAATATTCCATGGGCTTCGTTCAAAGTATTTATATAAAAAAAAAAGTTCCAAAAGCATTGTGGACTTTTGGCTGACTTGAATGACTCTATACCTTAATTGTGTTTATTTTATTAAAACAGATAACTGAACATTCCAAACAATCATAACACTACTGAAACGTTAGCAGATATTTTGGTAGTGACCATTTTAACCAATTTTGAGCAGAACTCAAAAATGTTAGCGAGTACATGACTAGTAAACACAGCTTTGAACAGTCCTACACACATAAGATCATAATATGCTACAACTATATGTCAGTTCTTAATGTTATACCCTGATATTCAGATTTTTACAGGCACGTTTATTCCAAACAGTGGGATCTAACTGCTCACTATGTGGCCATAAGGGACAGGGATGCAGTCTCACTTTCTGCTCTAAAACGCAGGGTGTGGCTAAAATAAGACCCCACCTATGGAATTAAACTTTAGAATAAAATTGTTTAGTTTAAAAATCACTTGTTTAAAACTCCTAATAAATTAAAAAAATATATTTTATTAATAAAACCTATGACAAATATAAAAAAATTATTCATAAAAATATAATATATATATATATATATATATAATATTTTTATGAATAATTTTTTTTATATTTGTCATAGGTTTTATTAATAAAATATATATTTTTAATTTATTAGGAGTTTTAAACAAGTGATTTTTAAACTAAAATTATACTATAAAATTAAAGTGAAGTAGAAATTTTGGGGTTAGGATTTGGGACAGACATTTTTTTGCATAGTATATGTATATTTAGCTTATTAATGTCTCAGTGTAATAAGTATTTTTAAAAATGGGACTACACATATGTGTGTGTGTGTGTGTGTGTGTGTGTGTGTGTGTGTGTGTGTGTGTGTGTGTTTTTATTTTTTAGTACCATTTACATCTAAGGCCTTGCCATGAAGTCTGTAGATGTTCACTTCACTGGCGCAGTAAACAACCAAATAAAAAAACACTAATTTTCCAAAACATTTCTTCAGCTGTAAACTTTGCTGTATTTTTACCACCGTTACTGTTGTTTTCACTTTGTGGGTGAAAAGCTAAGCTTCCTTTTCCCAGCAAAATCAACCACTTTTCTAATGTGAGTTTTTTTGTTTTTTATGTTATCTTATATAATATAATTTATGCTTTATATTAGGGTGTCACTACTTCTAATGTATCCATTTTAATTGGCCTACAGTAAAAAAAAAATTCAGCTCAACTCAAAATTTAAAGGGAAAATTATTACACAGCCTTTGTGTGTGTGTGTGTGTGTGTGTGTTACTTCAGAAAATGGTGCAGTACAATCATAATCACTTCATAAAATCACTGTAAAAAAGTACATTTGGGTTAACTTAACAATTTGATGTTACTTGCTTTTCTGTGTCCAGTAACATCATTAAAGGCATTTGATAAGTTTACATTAACAAGATGTAAGACACAGATGGCTGTTCAGTTAATTCAAAATGTTTGGTCAGCTACAATCATTTAAAACTAAAGTTCATTTAACTCACAAATGAGCTTGAATCTTGAACTTTTTCTAATTAAGGATTTTACATGTTCTTTATACAGAGATTGTGCTGAATCAAGTGAAATGAATGTTTTAACCCAACAAAAATGCTACATAGGCCAAGCAATTTGAGTTTTTTTTCCGCAGTGCATTTTTTTTGCATCCTGCTTTGAAGAATGAAAGCTTTTTTCTCTGCATCCTATCATTTCACACTCTAGGTAAACAGGAAGTCAGTAAAAGTACAGGTTAGTTTCTTAAGACCAAGTTGAACCAGTAAAGAATGCTGTACTATGCAGACGTCATATGCATCTGCAGAACAGATAAAATACACACAGAATACAATGTGTAGTAATTTGAACTGTGTTTTCTGGGCTGGTGTCATATTTTCAAATCCACAGATCTATGAGTTATAACTCCACTCGTAAAAGAGAAAGAGATTACTGTGCAAAGAAGGCCTGTTCTCACGCCTGGGAGACTGTATGTGGTTGATAAATGAAACAAGCTAAAGGGGGTTCCATTGCAACTGAGGGTCTGAAAACCATGTCTTTTTTAGTGTAAACCAAATCTGAGTTTAGAAAACCACAACAACCTCATTCTATTTGCAGTAGTCTCATGCATGGCTGATGGCTGAGGATATCCCTTTAAATAAGCTCTTTTTCGTCATATAGACCACCGTTGAAGCGAGGGCCTCACTTGTGCAGAGGTGTGCACCACAAAGACTTTGCACTGTGCGAGCAGGCAGAGACATTAACAATGAAAACAGGAAATGTGCAAACGTGAAGCATCAGCTGAAAGAACACCCACGCACTCGAGCTGGAAACCGTTTGTGTCAGAGCCATGATTTATTTACGTTTGTTCTCTGAATCCTTGAACTAGTTGATGTAGCAGCGAACGTCTGCCTTTTTCTCCAACAAAAGAGCAATGCAGAAAGCATGGAGAATATGGTTACAGCAATAGTTTGGCCAAAAATAGCATTAACACGGTTTTCTCCTTGCCCCAAATGTAGTGAGTCAACCTACACGTGTCTAGTGCTAAAAGTCTGCGTCTTTAGGGTTTTCCACTGCTAGGCTAATGAAGCTAACAGGTAATGGAATCTTATACTCCAAAAATGATCACTGTGGAAACATGTGTATGACTAAATCTTCATATGCTTGCTACAAAATGTGCCGCTGTTAAGTGATAACAAATATATTTGCTGATGTAAGGAAAATGAACAAAACCTCATCTCCAAAATGGTCATTTTACAGAAAAAGGAAAAAGGTAGTGTATTTTGAATGTAAGTCAAAGGAACTAAACTTTTTTAAATGTAATTTTGGGCCATTTTCTTTGGTCCATTCACCATGAAATTTACACACAATATAAAGGCCTATGTGCATGTCAAAAACAGAAAAATGGAGATACAAGGTTTTGTTCCAACAGCAGTAATACAGTGTGTGTGTGTGTGTGTGTGTGTGTGTGTGTGTGTGTGTGTAGTCAAATCATTTTTGCATGATTTCCTTGAATTCACTGATTTGCAAATTGCTTAATCAGTCGTATTCTCCTTGTGTTCTGTGTAACCACTTGACATGACGTTTTTAAAGGGAAATTCCACCGTTCATTTAAATCATTAAGACGTCATCAAAATCATTCAGAGTGCTTTGATGTGAAATTAATTGTCCACAGTGGTGCTGATAGGAACCAGAAGTTAGTACCTCTAAAAGTTCTATCAAAGAAAGATAAGACATGAAATGGTTTGAACGCTATTATCCGCTACAAGTTTCAGGGAATATGACATTTTTTTAAAAAGACCTTCATGGAGGAGGAGTAAATGCTGGCACTGTAAAGCAAAGTAATCTCTGGAGAAAAGATTTTTTTTCTAAATCGAACATTATTTTACCATTATTAACATACAAGCTTGGAACAAAAGTGTAGGTTGACTGGTCATTTCGGATAGTAAAACAAATGACATTGAAAGAAATCTAAAAGTAAAAAAAAAATTAAAGCATTATTTAAAGTTGAAATATAGGGGTTACATTTGGGACAGCTACCTCCCAATAGAAAGTGCCCAAGTCATTCATATTTTATATATTTTTAGCTGATTAGGATCTCAGTCAATACTTTCATTTTAAATAGATCATAACATAATCGTTGGAACTATCTAAAGTCTGAATATTTATGTATTTACTTGGTTACTGTGGGAGTTCAGTTTGAACTAATTTCAGTAGAATAGTACATCTATACAGTAGTACAAAAAATACTAAACACCTAATGAATAAAAAAAGAATATATACAATCAATGTGCATGTGAAAGGGACAAATGCATGAGACTTGAGTCAACAGTACTATTATGGTGCAAGGAGAGAGGATGGTGTTTGAACAATTTAGTATACAATTATAGTATCATATATAAATATGTATAAATACATATGTTAATTTGGAGTGACAGTATTTATACAAACCTCTATAACTAAAACTGTTCATGAATTGTGAAGTGAAAAATCAGGAAATTATTCATCAGATTTGTACCTTATGCAAATGAGCTCAGTCTCTGTATTGCCTTATCTAATTCTGTAAAAGTGCACTAGCAAATATGAAACTCTCTCAATAGATAGAGAGGGGAAATGATGACTATCATGTTGTTCTTTGAACTCATAACAATTTTACCGTTAAAAATGAAAATGTCTGGTTTTAAACAGATTGAGAAACTTGAATCACACAGAGTTAGTTGCTAAGATAGCTAGCTTGCTAGTGAGATCTCGCTGGCTCATTTGGGTGACTGCACATGCTCTGTTAAGGCTAAACAGTCATTTTCATTGTAAGCTTTGATGTAACATTAAATAAAACATCATGTTTAATACAGCCATAGATATATTTAATAAGGTTTTTAAGTTCTTTTTCGTCATTTTCGGGACAGAAATGACATGAAACGGCTACCAACATCAAGCACCCATCTCTGTGCTGAGAATATGCTGAGCAAAGTGCAAGTGAATGCACACTCTTTCTCTGAGAGGTGTGGTGAATGCAAACATTGTAAGACATACTGTTAGATATAAAAATGGATAAAAAGTACAGACTTCAGGGTGGTTGCTTCTACTGTCTTAGCTATGTGATGTATAGCCCTTTTCCAAAAATAGGACATTGTGCAAAATGTAAATAAAGTACACTGATGTGCAGGTTATTTAAATACTATATTTAATTGAAAATAGTAAAAAAGAACATATCAAATGTTGAAAATAAGAAATTTGACAATAGCTACATGTTTCACTGCGTCCTCTACTTTTACACCAACCATCTCCATGTCCACCTTCACTATATCCCATGTGCCTTATTAACACGTTATATATTATATATATATATATATATCACATTTCCCCTCTCTATCTATTGAGAGAGTTTCATATTTGCTAGTGCACTTTTACAGAATTAGATAAGGCAATACAGAGACTGAGCTCATTTGCATATGGTACAAATCTGATGAATAATTTCCTGATTTTTCACTTCACAATTCATGAACAGTTTTAGTTATAGAGGTTTGTATAAATACTGTCACTCCAAATTAACATATGTATTTATACATCTTTATATATGATACTATAATTGTATACTAAATTGTTCAACCACCATCCTCTCTCCTTGCACTACAATAGTAATGTTGACTCAAGTGTCATGTATTTGTCCCTTTCACATGCACATTGATTATATATATTCTTTATTTACACGGTATGAGGATGCATTAGTGCACATGGCATGAGTGCCTTGGCATGTGAAGGCACCATTAATGCTGAATGATATACATACATACATATTATATATATATACACACACACACACACACACACACAGACACACACACACACACACACACACACACACATATATATATATATATATATATATATATGTATATATATATGTATATATATATATATATATATATATATATATATATATATATAGTGCCATGTGCACTAATGCACCCTCATACCATCGCAGATGCTTTGAACTGTGTGCTAATTACAAGGCGGATAGGCCCTCTCCTCTTTAGTCCGGAGGACATGACATCCATGATTTCCAAAAAGAATTTAAAATTTTCATTCATTGGATGACAGGGCACTTTTCCACTTTGCCAGTCCATCTTAAATGAGCTCAGGCCCAGAGAAGGCGGCAGTGTTTCTTGAACCTGTTTATATATGGTTTCTTCTTTGCATGGTATAGTTTTACCTTGCATTTGTGGATGCAGTGACAAACTGTGTTCACAGACAATGGTTTTTAGAAGTGTTCTTGAGCCCATGCAGTGACTTCCATTAAAAAAATTGTGTTTTTAATGCAGTACTGCCTCAGGGCCCAAAGATCACAGCCTGCTAATATTGCTTTTTGGCCTTGTCCCTTACATACAGAGATCTCTCTGAATCCTTTAATAGTATTATGTGCTGTAGATGATGAAATCCCCAAGTTCTTTGCTATTTTACATTGTGAAACATTATTTTTGAATTGCTGCACTATTTGCCTGTGCAATCTTTCACAAAGTAGTGAACCCCTCCCCATCCTTACCTCTGAAAGACTCAGCCTCTCTGGGATGCTCTTTATAAACCCGGCCATGTTACCAACCTATTGCCAATTAACCCAGGTAGTTGTGTGATGGTCCAGCATGTGTTTTTTTTTTTTTGTATTACACAACTCTACCAGTGTTTTGTTGTCCCATGTTGCCAGCAATGGACAGATAATTTTTCAATAAAAAATTTTATTCAATTTGATGTGTTGTCTTTTTTTTTTTTTTTACTATTTTCAATTTGATGTAAATTATTTGCATATCATTGCATTTTGTTTTTATTTACATTTTGTACAGTGTCCCAATTTTTTTGGAACCGGGGTTGTATTTCGCCTGTTTTGATAGATAATGGTATATTATGCAGTGTCAGTAGCTACATGTTTGAGATTACTTATCTACTTTTTGTAGTAGAAGTGATCTGTTGCAAGAACCCAGCCTATTTGCTGCCTATTTATCTCCTTTACCTTTAAACCACCACTGCCAGAAGTGGCCTACAGGCCAGTAGTACAACTGGTTCATTATTGTAGTATTTGTAGTCATGATGTAAATTTAAACTAGATGTACTATGTCAATTTAAACTAGATCTAATTGACAAATTATAACTATCATTATTGAGTGGTGGCAGGGCAGTGGTGGCTTAAAGACGGCTGAGATACCATCTCACCGGCTATAAATGGGCTTAGTTCAGCAACCACATCCAACCCCCTGCTGTTTCATCAGTCCATGCAGTATGTGGTTTGTCCCATATAAATTCTGTGATGATCCAAGCAATTTAAACTAGTAGTTATTAACTTTTAAAGTTTACTCCAAAAGGAAAAATCTGAAAATATCAGAAATTAGCTAAATTATTTATTAGGTTTTAACACAGTTATAAGAATACTTCACTTTAAATTGAAACTATTATGTTAATATATTGCCACAAGATGTTTTTGTCTAAAACGTAATCTTTGTTTTGCAAATAATTTTGCAAAATTAGATATGTACAAACAGGTCAAATATAAAGAAATAGCAGAAAAGAAATTAATACACTATATTGCCAAAAGTATTCACTCACCCATCCAAATCATTGAATTCAGGTGTTTCAATCACTTCCATGGCCACAGGTGTATAAAACCAAGCACCTAGGCCTGCAGACTGATTCTACAAACATTAGTGAAAGAATGAGTTGCTCTCAGGAGCTCGGTGAGTTCCAGCATGATACCCTGAAAGGACCCTACCTGTGCAACAAGTCCAGTCATGAAATTTCCTCACTACTAAATATTCCACAGTCAACTGTCAGTGGTATTATAACAAACAACTGGGTACGACACCAACTCAGTTACAAAGGCGTATAGTACGCAGAGGTCGCCAACTTTCTGCAGAGTCAATCACTACAGATGTCCAAACTTCATGAGGCCTTCAGATTAGCTCAAGAACAGCATAGAAAGCTTCATGGAATGGGTTTCCAAGGCCGAGCAGCTGCATCCAAGCCTTACATCACCAAGGGCAATGCAAAGTGTGGAATGCAGTGGTGTAAAGCACCGCCACTGGAATCCAGAGCAGTGGAGACTAAAGCAGTTCTCTGGAGTGACAAATCACGCTTCTCAGTCTGGCAATCAGATGGACGAGTCTGGGTTTGGTGGTTGCCAGGAGAACAGTACTTGTCTGACTGCATTGTGTCAAGTGTAAAGTTTGGTGGAGGGGGGATTATAGTGTGGGGTTGTTTATCAGGAGTTTGGCTCGGCCCCTTAGTTCCAGTGAAAGGAACTCTTAATGCTTCAGCAGACCAAGAGATTTTGGGCAATTTCATGCTCCCAACTTTGTGGGAACAGTTTGGGGATGGTCCCTTCCTGTTCCAACATGACAGTGCACCAGTGCACAAAGCAAGGTCCATAAAGACATGGATGAGTGAGTTTGGTGTAGAAGAACTTGACTGGCCTCAACCCAATAGAACACCTCTGGGATGAATTAGAGCAGAGGCTGTGAACCTTCTCACCCAACATGAAACAAACTCCATTAAACAAACTCCTAAACCTTGTGGAAAGCATTCCCAGAAGAGTTGAAGCTATTATAGCTGCAAAGGGTGGGCTGACATCATATTAAACCCTATGGGTTAAGAATGGGATGTCACTCAATTTTGTATGTGTGTGAAGGCACACAAGTGAATAGTTTTGAAAATATAGTGTATTTAAAGTCTTCAGTTTTGAGAGATAATATATTCTTGTATTGCTGGTTGTCATTGCTAGATATTATATATGTAATATCATGGAATGACATCTCATTACGTGACCTGTACAAATATTTCTATTACTCTGTATGTATGTATTCATTACCCAGTTCTTTTTGTCTCAGTTAGTGTATGATATTAGCAGTTAAACTAACTATTTAAAATGCAATTTAGGAGCAAACTTTAATATTTAATAGCTAAAAAAATATTTTGAGCACAGCTTTGAAATTTGCCATGGCTGTAGGAACTGAACAGATGAGTTTGTTAGAATTTTTTCATGGAAATCCATGAAGTGAGATGTCAAGTGCTAGACACTAGACACTAGACATGTAAAGACCCTCATTTAGCTTATTCACTCAGCTTGGGAAAGTCTCAAATGCAGGTTCATTAGTCTAAATTTACCATAAGTCTAAATAGAATAATAGAAATTGTAAAAAAAAAAAAAAAAAACAGTTGCAAAAATAAACTCACACAAAATATATATGACACAGCCATTAGTAGTGTTTCTTTTGGCCCTTCTTAAGTGCTTCTGGGCTTCTGTTTCAGTAGAAAAATAGGACTGGGCCACCTTTTTGACACAGACAGGGGTTCCTTCACTGCTTCCCCTTCAGATGGCTCAAAGAAAATAACAGTGTGATGTGCTTTTCATAAAACTTTAACATAAGCACCAACATTTTAACTTAATCTTTAACATGCAAATTGCCTGAGTTTCAGAGTGTGCAAGGAGACAATGGAAACTTCCTGTATGCCATATGGGGATGTGCCTTTGCTGCACCCGCGCATGTGTGCGTGTGCATTTTTTCTCTTCTCTTTAGTAGCAAGCTCTCATAGCCAGACTTTGTGGTGCATCTTCCTCTTCAACTTGAGTCACGTACTGCAGATCAATTACATTTGACCTTAACTCTGCCACTGTGTTTACGTAGATAAAGTCAGCCCACAGGTTTAGTAACAGAACGCGGTAGACTTTACAGCTGTGCGATTGACCAGGCGTGTTTGCCGGCTAATCCAATTGCAACAGAGCCAAGACAAACACATTGATTCCTCCAAAGGGAGATGAAGGCTTTCTGGCTGACCCTCCTGCCCCTCTTCCTTCTAGGTAGCGCCCTCCCGGAAAAACAGAGCCAGTGCACAGGTGAGTTTTGAACACCAATGGTTATTCAGGTAGCATGTCTTATTATAATATATAGTATTATACAGTATTGCATATTTTCATATATAATGTGAAAATATGCATTACATTTATTTGACTTAAATGCAAATATAATTGGTCTGTGACTAAAACATAAATAATATGATAATATAAAATATATTATGGCAACATAATTTTGTATTTATGTAGAGTATCTCTCTCTCACTCTATATATACATAATATATAGATGTATATATGTAGATACATTTGTCCTGTATTAAAAATTCTTAGTGTGAATATTTGTAAAGATATTATTTCATTTCGATCAGTTGATTCATCCCATACATTTTTGGATTGTAAAGGGCTTTTTTTGTTTTGCATGGTGATAATATATATGTACATCTTGTTTATGCATTTATCACTCATTAATTATATTGTTCGTACCATCAGAATAACATACTATACCATATGGTATAATTACATACTACTCAGTACTATATTGTCGCTATATTGTTGAGAAAAACAAGTATCTCCAAAATGGTAACTTTACAAAAAAGGGCAAAGAAACAAACATTCTTTACTTTCAATGTTAGTTAATGGAAAGATATTTTATTCTAAGAAATTTTGCAGCATTTCTATTGGTCCATTCATCATGAAAGGACATCTGCTGAGCTCAAATGATGCAGAAAAGTAAAAATCACAAAAAAAGTGGAGATACATGTTTTTCATTGGATGGTGAAGATCTACAATTCTCAATCTAAGCCAAGCCTTAAGCATAGCCACTCTTTAAATCCGCATTGATGTTATACAAAGCATACCTTGGCTTTTTGTTGATGTTTTCACTGCTTGCACCTGTGGTATTTAACAATAAAAATAGTATAATTTTAACATCAAAAAGAGACAATACAGATTATGGAAATCAACTTTTTAATACAGAAGCTACAGCATCCTGATCCATTTACAAACTATATCATAGAAGTTGTGTAAACAGAAATGTACTGAGTACAAAGAGGGTTCATGAGAGGCGATCACGTTAGACAGTATGCAAAAGACGGTACGTGTGAAAGAGCCTCTGCAGGTTGATGATTCAGGCTTTCCTTGCTTTCTTCTTACATATTTTTTACTTTGTGATGACATTTCTCCATCGTGTCTGCAGTCTATAAAACAGTGAGCAGGAGCTGAAAGGGGGGGGGGGGGGTGGTTTCAGAATCATTATGATGTGGGAGTGGATGGTGGCATATCATCAGTGTCTTCAGAAGAAGCCTGAGTGAAGAGGAAAAAGAAAGATAAATATTTGGTACTTGAAAGATGGACGCAATTATGTTTCACATCAGTTCCCTGAGTACTAGCTCATATGGTCAGATGCTTGCCTTGATTCAAGAAACAGAAAGGAAGGCCGAACCCACAAATTGCACAACAAGATTTTGGGGGCGGTTCCTGAAATTAGTTCTACTTCTGTGCAAACGTGCAGTTTCAACATACTGTCACCAGCTAGAAATGCGCATTCACACCCAGACTGCAGCATGCGGAGTTTGTTACCAGTTATGTCTAGACTGGAAATTACAGAAGGCTACAATACACAAATAAGCCTCCAAGCCACTATATTTTATAGTGTTCTGTGAACTTCCTGAAAAACCTCACACGAGTCCTGGCGAGTTATCGTGGGTGTTCTGATGAATGAATTGCATTCACGTGATTCAACAAACAGAAATGATTTTAAAGTAAGATAAAGAATCTTTTTGACTGTGTCACATCATGAGTTTGAATTTTCATATTTTGTGAGATGGGGAGAATGGGGCTTGGTTGGCATGCTGTTTTATGCATGCAATTTATGTTTGAATCCCACTGGTAAATTTGCATGTTTAACGGATTTTCTATTTTAATACATCATTTACAGAGCGAACCCACTCAATATTGCATTTTCCTGCAAATTTCAGTGCACAGTTTCTACTTATTTGAGTTTAACTTTTTGGAAGAAATGTAAAATGTGCCATGTTCTCTGTAAAGGATGTGTTAACGTACTTTCGCTTAGAAAATCAACAAAACACCATTGAACCAGGCATTAAAGGCATATATATGCCTGTAGTGCTCATTTCTTTCTGGGTCACAAACATGCAACATAAAAACAACTGCCCTCTCGACCAGCATGCATCCGCTCTGAACGTTACAATCTGATAAGGCGGGGACAACGTTTAGATTTTTCAGAAATCCAATAAAACAAACAAATCAACAAACCAAAAAGTCTCCCAGACTGAAACCATTATAGAAATGTCTTAAAAATATATTTAAGTCCCAGTGAACACAGAGTGAAATAAGAGTTTGTATGATGAGACTTGAGTGTTCAATTAAACATCCAGCAAAGCTTGAATAAAACGTATATAGATTTAAATGTGATCAAACACATCTTAAAAAAACTAATCAGACCAATCTGATTAGCAGCTAATGAGCAGCTTGATTGACAGCTCTCTGCCCAACAGTCCTGGACTGCTCCACTCATATAGAACTAAAATCATTATCCAGCTTTTATGTGACGGTAACTGGTCGAAAAAAGTCACAGGCGAACAGATGTGCAGATGGATAAATGGATGAAGGAACGAACGAACGAACAGTGTTGGTGCACGGATAAGCGAATGAACAGGCAGCTACAGACAGGTGGTCTGGGTTGCTAACTTTTGGTTATACTGGGTTAGCTTTAGCTTGCTAAGCTTCTCTGACTCTGAAACGGTTTTGTGTGGGCGGGGCAAGAGACATCAGCCTTGTGATTGGTTAGGAAATGCTTACGTTAGCACTACTCAAGATTAGGAAAGCCCAGTTAGAGAAATATGGTGAAATATTTATTGGTCATTGGAACATTATTCAGAGGGTTCATCGTTTACTGTAAAAACAAGATTGACATAATTAGAAAGAAACTCAGATTTAGGTTCCCAGGGTTTTTTATTGTAGTTACTAGAAATCTAAGTCGGCTACATTTAAACAGATCATTTGAAAGCCAAGAATGAGTAATGTCAGCTAGCTAACATGAAGTAAATACACAGTTGTGACCTGATGTGGGAGAGGTCGATTGGCAGATGGCCAGCCTGCCCAAATGTTGGGTTATTGTCACAAACATATATTATTGCTACACAGCACACATACTAAGTACTGAATTCTAAAAAAAAAGCTATACTTCAGTGTTTATATTGAATTTTTTGGCCTTTTGATGATAAACAAGTCTCTCAGAATGAAAATATCATTTCAACCCTATTGACTTTTAATACATCAAATATTACATTTTAAATATGAAACATAAATAGGGGACTTTATAGGAGTTGGATACTTTGTCCACCATTGTTCACTACGACACTCCTGATGTTTAATTATCATTAATGTTATTTGGTTACTATTTAATGTTTATAATTGTGCTCTGATTATTTCTATCCGTTACTTCGTTCTTTAAAATTATAGCATTTTGACATTGTGTCAGTCATCCCTGTAATGGACCAATGGACCAACCCCCTTTCCTCTATTTTACAGTAGCAGTGTTAATACAGTGTGTAGCAATATAGTCACATAATGTAAATATACCAATTTATAGCACAGCCAATCCAAAAACTAAAGAATAAGGCTTATTTTTAAAAAGGTTTCATTTCAGATAATTTGATGATAAACAATAAGGTAAAAAAAAGTCATTAAATGTGATTAAACTGTTGAAACATTTAGCTCCTAGAAGGCATTCAGCAGATGGCATTTGTAGAAACGGAATGTGCTTAAAACCAATTGTACATCCACAGCGCCTTTCTAAACATCCTGACTTTTGTTTTCCCTTCTGTTCTAGGTAGCATCCCACAAATTCAGCGAGTGGTGGTCCATGGCAATGTTTCTGTGCCTTGTCCCTGTTTCACAGGACAGGAGATGTCCTTCACATTGCACAGGGGCTCAGAGAGATTCACCGTGCACAGGAACTTCACTGATGCCAAAGAGCCAAATGATAAAGAAACGAGGATTAGACACCATTTGACCGAGAACAACTGTACAGAGTTTGTCCTCTTCAATGTGATGGAGAATCAGACGGGGCTGTATGTCTGCGAGGCACAAAGGACCTACCCCCCTCCAATACTGGACTCCAAAGAATGCCCACAAACCATAGTGATAGTTGAAGGTAGAGCTGGATGTGTTTATTGTTCAAGTATGCTGATATTTTATATTATTGTTATAATACAATAAATGATACCATAAATGATATCAGCTCTAAACTTACTTCCAACAAACTTTTGAACAGGTTCCAATTCATGTTTTCAACCATTTTGTAGCGTCTCTTTGTTCCTTAGAATTTTTTGTCACTGTGCCTGTTACTATGAATATTTATGTGACCTCTGTTCTGATTGGCTGCCCTGTTTTGTGCCTCACTCAAAAAGTAGTCCAGGCTCCTTATAACTTCAGCATGAGAGGGCAGGGCTAAACTGTTGTAAGGCAGTTATATGTACATTTGTGACATCAAAAAGTTTAACAATACATACTACATCAAACTGTCATGTTTAGAAAGTGATATGGGCCCATTAATAGTTTGGTTCAGGTGTGTTGAGAGAAAAATGTGACCTGTTTGGGGGCCCTTAAGGCCCATCTTTGTGATATACTGCATCCCGTAATGTAATGCAGTAACTGTGGACATAACCACCTGTGGCCTTGTAGTAGGGGACATGGTACATATCATTAACAGTGGTATACTAGATACTATACTATCTAATAATATGGAAAGTAACACACAGTCTACAGTGTGTAGTGGTAAATGCAGAATGCGGTACACCAGTGGTCAGTTGGAATTGAACTCCGCAGGAAAGGAGTGGGTGGGTGACTTTCAAATATGGTTTAAACAAGAGTTTAGTATGTGGGTGCTTGTTTCCACACAGCTTAAGCTGATTCATCAATTGTGCTCCGTTGTTATTTGACAGTTTTATGAATCAAGCGCTGTGAGTAGTCCGTATGCCATTCTGTACACGCGAAAAACACTCTAAACATTATTGAATAAGGACCATTGAGCTTTAATATTTAAAAGTAACTTCTTCACTGTGGGTAAACAAACCCTTTTTTGTTGCAATGTAAACCATTTTTTGCTTTTGTACTCTCATGTTTGTACGTGGTGCTTCTGGAAAACGCTCTGCTAATAGTTGGTTTTATCTGACTTTGATTCGTCAACAGTTTTGTTCAACCTGTTAACGTGCACGTGCAAATGAGTGGTAACGTTCAATGCAGAAGAAAAAAAAACATTGCTGACTGTTAACATCGCGACAATATTATCATCATATCACCCAAGCCTATTTGACTGTTTCTAGAGAATACAAGGGTTTAGGCGATGCTTGTTTTGCTCTTTATGCCTTTAAAATGTCATGCAGTCCATTTGAATGGTTTTGAAAGTTCTACTGCAAGCAAAATTTATAGAAAAGCAAAACCACCAAGTGTTGCCCCGTATGTCGTTCTTTGAGTCACACTTCCCTTTTTCTTCTTTCTAGAAGAGCATCAGGTCCAACGGTGCGATCATCCTGCTGATCACCTCTCCCTTTGGGTGGGGCTTGGGGTGCTAACAATATATGGCCTGATCATCACTTATGCTGCTTTTTCACTCAGGGTAAGTGACGCCAGTTCAGAAACTGCAATATTACCAAAATGAGCATCTTCCTTCTTGTTTGTTAATGAGTGTACAGACAATACAGAAGGGGGCTGATCACTAACATATGCCAACATGTACATATATATATATACACACATACAGGGTGAGTCAAAAGTCACAGGACACTGTTTTATTTTATTTTTTATGCTGTCACAAGCCTCCATGATGCGGTGCTGAAGGTGGTGTTTGTTGCGGATTTTCTCATATATACATATGGTTTAAAAGATTACCTTCATATATAAAATAGTTATAAGATGAAAGTAATTCTATTGGTACTTCATGCAATCTGTAAATTTGTGGCCAAGATGATCTCTGTGTAAAATTTGTAGAGAATTACACACATTTTGTTTTTGATCACTGAAGAACCATTTTTGAGATCTAAGATTGCGCTGCAGAGTCACAAATTCATCCTCTTTTGGTGATAGAGGAGAACAATAACTAACATTAATGTTATATAAGTTACTCAATATTCTACTTCTGTGTTTCTTCTATGTTATGTAAAACATACAAATCCACACAAATTGGAAAAAGGGCAATATGTTTAATGCTTTGTATAGAAAGAGATTACTAGTCACAGTAAACATAATTTGAAAGCCATGGAAAAATCCCTGTCTTTGTTCTAAATGAGGCTCTTAACTGTTTGATTAGAATAAAAACTGATAAACCAGCCAGTAGAAACTGTTTTTAAAACAACTGCCTCTTTAATACATTTTCGCTGGCTTCGCTGGCTACGCACCCCTACAAGGTATGGTCTTAATGGCTTGGTTCAGGTGTTTTTGAAGCTGAGCAAAAATATGGACTGGCTAGGGGTCTTTCAGGAGTGATTTGAGAATTGCTTTAAGCTACACTCTTATAAAAGATGATTCTTCAAGGGATCTTCAGTAAAGACAATGGTTTATATACAGAACCGCGAACACTCAAATAACTGTTTGCATGCTTAAAGAGTTCTTTGCATTGTGAAATGGTTCTGATTTCAGATTTCAGATTCCAAAAATGGTTCTTCTGTTGTAACAGGTTTGACATTGTAGTAATAGCAGAGACCCTTTTGTTGCTATATAGAACTGTACACAACACATTCATCAGCAATCTGAAGAGAATTTTCATAATGCAAAGAAATTTTAAGCATGCAAATGTGTTTGTGGTTCCAGAACCCTTTAAGAACCATTTAATTTAAGAATGATCTTTCATGTTGGACTTTTAGCAGTGAATATGCAGCCATCTCGCCAAAGTTTGCTTCCCCATAATTTTCCATTTATAGTCATTTTTGCCATCCATCTCAGGATCATCACTTTTGAAATGTGAGGGCTTATGGATTTAATTTCATCCTCGATCCTCTGGCTTTCTCAGGCATTTTAGGGGATTTCAGCCCTATAAAGATGCACAGTAGCAGCACATTGTCATATAACTGCTGTCAGAAGAAAACCTTGTAACTCCAAAATAGCAACTTTACAGGAGACGGGAAAAACATACTTCACTTTCAATGTAAGTCAATGGAACCAGAATTTTTCCCATGTCATTTTGGGTAATTTTACAAACAATGTAAAGAGTAACAGATACTTTCAAAATATGTCAAAAACTGAAAAATGCCAAAAATGGAGATACAAGGTTTTCTTCCGACAGCAATGATATTAGAATTATGTTATGCATCTGCAACCAAAATGATATTATTATGGTTTATTATTGACAACATTGATTCCAAAAATTTGAATAATAGAGGACACAAGTGTCCTGCATAGTTAGTCTCGAAGTCTATTACAAAGGCTAAATATTGTAATAGGTTGGTTACGTTCAGGATCTCCATGATGTTTCTTTATGTTTGGCTCACAGTCCCGACTGACGAGAGTGGACTTTCATAAGCATGACTATATGAATATGAAGCCCAAAGCACGGCGGAAGAAGCAGGGGATCGTTCTCCCAACACGGCTGAGCTGGTACGAGGATTCCGCAGCACCCTACAAACTCTCCACCAAACAAGTGGCGAATTAAACTGAACTATACTGCCATCTACTGAAACACTTGGGTGGGTTGATACCCTGAGACAAGTGAACAGTCTGAGTCTGTTCTATTGTAATTGTGCAGATACTGTAGCAAAGCTGTAAAATAATGATGGGCCTCTGGTTTTATATGTTTTTTTCTATGTGGTTTGAGGGTGTTTCTCTGTAATGTGTTATGTCTTTTTTGATAATAAACATGTGTAGGGATAGTGCATGTTTCTCTGTCTCAGTCAATATAACAGTGCTCTGGATAATGTTATATGGTTACCAGTCCTGTGCACAGACATTGTGGAGGACCTCAATATGAATTAAACTTCAAGTACAATGTACTGCCTATCATTGCTTATAAGCTTATCACGTTTCAAGAAACTATCTAGAAAACAAAGATTTTTTTAGTTTTTCCTGCACTTTTAGCAAAAACAAGTACTAAAAAGTACTGAAAAAATGGTTCTATGACTTGTTACAACAGCAGAATCCTTTTCAGTGCTGTATGGAACAACTTTTAAAAGTTTCTTTAAAAATAAACATATCTACATTCATAACAGGTTAAAGAACCATTTCTGTTTTCATTATATGGGTTGCTGGGAGTGGAATGTTTCCACTACACGTCAGCTATTATTCTTCTTAAAAAATAATTATATCCAAAAGTCTTACACATGGATAGGGCTGGGCAGTAGGACAGCATTTATTGTTATAATGATAAATTGACAGAGTATGTCACAACATTATAGTTTTTGATAGTATTAATGAATTTACATGTTCTCTCTATGTCTGTGTGAGCTTCCTCCAGGTGCTCTGGTTTCTTCCCACAGTCCAAAGACATGTGGTCAGGCCAATGGGACATGCTACATTGTCCCTAGGTGTGAATGTGTGTGTGTCTCTGTCTATCAGTGTCTGCCCTGTGATGGACTGGCGACCTGCCTGCTGGGATAGGCTCCAACTCCCTCTGTGACGCAGAAGGATAAGTGGCTTAGATACTGTGTGTGTATGAAATATGCCACTACTTTATCTGTTCAATCTTATCAGATAATAATTAAGAAACATTTAATATCGGGACATGTTGTATATTGTGAAAACGTTTTAAACTATTGTGATATTGCACTTTTGCCATGCCGCTCAACTCTACAAATTGTTATACAGAGTTTTGGAAATAACCACTGCTGTTGCTAAAGAATGAATTGTTAAAGAAACACTTTAAGGGTGAATAAATAACATTACTAGTCGAGAGGGGATTTGAACCTCACTCTCCAAATTTGCCACAGTCGGTCACTACTGCATGAGAGGGGGCATTGAGGAGCGAAGATGTGTTAGAAGTGGTAATATTAAACATATTAAAATGACTAGACGCCAAACAAGAGAGCTTGTACAGTCTGATGCCCATGTGTCAAACACAAGGCCTGCAGGACAGGTCAGGCCAAGTGAAAATAATTTAATTTACATTTACAGCATTTAGCAGACGCTCTTATCCAGAGCGACTTACTTTGTCTATCTAGAGAAAGTATCTTTGCTAGTTACCAATAGGCTAGAGAAAGACAGTCCTGAGCTCAGATACTGCTAGAAACAAAAAGTCACTGTTGATACCCAGAAAAAAGGAACACAGTTGAACACAGAACTGTGTGCAATACAATACAGTACAATACAATAAAATAGACTACAATACACAGTGCAATACACAGTGCAATACAATAAAATGCCATATAAGTGCAGCACGATATAATACAATCAATACTTAATTCAATGCTCGTTTAAGTGCTGTGTAAAGAGATGTGTCTTCAGTCTGTGTTTGAAGACAGCAAGAGACTCTGCTGTTCGGACAGCCAGTGGGAGTTCATTCCACCACTTGGGTGCCAGTACAGAGAACATTCCCAACGCTCGTCTTCCACGCGCCTTGAAGGATGGCGGGTCAAGCCGAGCTGTACTCATGGTACAGTTCGATATTTCGTAGGTAGCGGCTGGTCCTTTTTTGGCTTTGTAGGCCAGCATTAGTGTTTTAAATCTGATGCGTGCAGCTACAGGAAGCCAGTGAAGGGAGAGCAGCAGTGGGGTGACGTGGCTGAACTTGGGCAGACTGAAGACGAGTCATGCTGCCGCATTCTGGATGAGTTGCAGAGGCTTGATGGCCTGCATGGGAAGACCAGCCAAGAGCGAGTTGCAGTAATCAAGCCTAGAGATGACAAGAGACTGCACTAGCACCTTCTTCTTGTGTCCACTAGAGGGCGATAGAGGACTTTATAAGTGCCTTCTCTAAAAAGCCAGCCCCGTCACCCCACCAATCCACCACATGCTGTCAAGCATTATTTTGATTTCCACCTGTTTTCAGCCAAACCCGTTCTCTCATAAGAGTAGAGCTCCGAACTGCTGGCCAATCCCAGTGTAAAAGGCAGGACGCTGCTGTCCAATCGGGGTTTGTGAAAACCTGGGAGGATGAAATAGAAATTAACTAAAAAAGAAACATAAATATAAACAAATAACAGTAGGATAAGGATCAACTATTAGCCAATACTAGAGTAAGAGGCGAGATTATAGTCTTTAGGAACGGTTCTACTTAGAACCAGGAGTCCTATATAGAATCATTTCATACTTCAGTTGTTCTTTGCTTGATGACAAAGTTCTTCAGATTGACAGAGAAGGCGTTGTAAATAGAACCTTTTTGAAAGTTCTGTTGGCACGAGCTTGACAGAATAGAAGAACTCTTATTGGTGCTATATAGAACCACTTTCTAAAAGGTTCTGTACAGAACCCTATGCATCACATTCTCCATCTATCTGAAGAATGTTCACCGTGCAGAGAACCGTTTAAGTATGAAATGATTATATAGAGAACTTAGGCTTTTAACTTGATCAGTTTCTTCTTAGAAGTAAGCTACTAGCCAATCACAGCGCAGGAGGCGGGGTTCGTGGCTCTTTCTACACGTCTTGAGAGGAGAATCGTGTCTGTTCTGAAACACAACACAGCGCAAACACACGGACTCAGTGGGAAGAGCTCCAGCAGTTTCACTGACGGACTCTTCACCACTCACAGCGAGACGGCTGTCCTCAACACATCCTCCTCCAACAGACTGCAGTACAGCGCTCTCTCTCTCTCTCTCTCTCTGTGAAGAGAAGTGCAGAGCTCACTCAGACTCAGTCAGCAGTGAACAGAACACACACAGGGAAAGCCAGTCAGCCTAACTATACCCAGGTTTTCAGTTCCTCTGCTCGTTCTGGGCTGAATGTGTCGGTGGAGGCTCAGACACGGAGCTGGAAATGGATGTGCAGAGACTGAATGAAAGTCGTTCCGCGGTGTGGGAGTGCGCTGCTAGCGCTGGAGCTACTGCAGAAAACTCCTCAGCCACACTGGAGGTGAACGGCACCTGTAGCAACGCGTCCATAGCAGCCCCCAAACTCCAGCCCACTCGACAGAGAGGTGAGTTTTTTGTCCCTATGTCTTTGTATGTATTATTATTAAATGAGTTCTGAGCTGTTGAATGAACTCAGCTACATCTCCTCCTACGTTGTTGCGCCAGTGAGTGAAACGGTCAAGCAAAGCAGTGAAAAGCAGAGAAGCAGTTTCAGCGTTTCAGTGTTTTAGAGGTTCAGGAAGAAAATCTGGGTTTTTTGTGCGTGTCAGACCTTTTTCATGCATCTAGAACGAGACGGGTTTCATATAATGGCGATTTGTATAACGTAGTTACATTATCTTGAATATTGTTAAATATACACTCATTCATTCTCTGCTGAAAAAACCCATAGCAACCATAAAGTGTTAGTTCCCAATGATTTTGTACCATTTCTGGTTTTTAGGGATTGATATCACAGTGTAAAGGATCCTAATGCTTTAACAGGTGACCAATGGCTGATTCGTAATGCATTTGATGGTTTCCTAACAGACTCTAAAGATGCTCTACAGTGGTCTCTATTGGGAAACCATTAAAAGCCAATTCCTATTAGAAAGCAAAACCATTGGGTTCTAATCTCAGTGGTTTCTAATGGTCCTTTTTCAGAAGGATTATCATCCTAAAATGACCTTCCTGCACAAATTTAGCCGTTTCTGTTTCATTGTTATGGATGGTCCGAGTAATACTGTATTTTCCAATGTCAAAATCATATATCATAAAACAAGTAATAGTTCTATTGTGATATGTAGGACTTGTAAATATTCTGTCCATCTCTCTGTAATATTCCTGGTACACTGTTTTATAGTTGATCTGCACTGTCTGCTTTGTGTCTGTAGTAAAATACAGTAACTGAATTTGCTGTAGGAGTCTTATAAGAATTCTGTAGAAATGTCTCTATCATAACTACAGATCTTTCTCATAAAGATGATATTTATGAACCCACATCATGTTAACATTGTGATTTTTCATCACTGCACTGCATGTAACTACAGTCTATGAAAACCCATGGTTGTGTCTATGAACTAAAAATGCCTACCAACATCTCTGCCTTATGCTACGACGATGATAGGAAACCCCTCAGGGGTCCCTCGGTGCACTTTGCCAAAGTATTTTCCGTCCTAATTCATTCAAACATGTTGAAAAATAATAAGAAACAGATTACATTACTGGGAAAGAATTTAGAAGAAAGTGGTTTAAGTCCAAATATGCACCAGTTCTGTGTTTGTCTGAGAAGCCTTTACATAGATTTCCAAGCACGTTCTAATTAGACTAGATTTATTTATCGCAATCTGTTTCTTTCCACATTACTGTCAACTGGAAGGATTGCCCTTTTGAGCCACCTCATTTTTGGCAGGGAAAATTATTAATAATTATTAATAATTACTGTTATCATCATCCATCAATATGAGTCACTGAAATACAGATAAAACCAAGATAATACAGATAAAATACTGAAATACAGATAAAGCAGCTCAGTTTGTCTTCATTCTGGAAATGGCCATCAGTAACCTCACTCTTAAAAAAGGTTACTAAATAGGTCTGTATGGTTCTAGGAAAAAACATTCATTAGTACCTTAATGAGGGAGTTCTTCAACCTGTAAAAAGATTCTTTACACTAACACATCTCAATTACAAGCTTGGTTCATAAAGAACAAACCGTTGAAGGGTTCTTTGGCGAACCTAAAATGGTTCAAAGAACCCATTTGGCAGTTATTTTTAAAAAGGTTGTGCAGTGATTCTGGATGATTCTGTGCTTTAAAACATTTCAATGTTTTGCTCTTCTTTAATAGACAGTTGGTGAGTATCATTTTCTAATTGCTAAAAACAATTAAGCTTAGTTGATTATGCTCAACAAAAAATTATAACCATATCCATTACAAATGTACCGTGCCAGAAATGCCTATTACTGACACATACCATTCAACATTTTTCCTCATGTTGGTCTCCGATTTGTTTCCGCAGTAAAAATAGGGGCATGTAAGTTTAATAGAAGTGCCTTTTATGGTAGATCATTGACTGAGGGAATACCTACACTACATCACAGTGTTAAGATAAAAAAGTCTTGCTGCTAAGTCTTGGACACTGAGTAAATGTCTGTAGGAGTCTGTCTTATCTGAGCTGCTCAGCTTGCTCTGTTTATGAGTTTGGCTTAGGTTGATTTCAGAAAATATGAGGACAGGCAATTAGGTCTGGTGTGACAGATATATTGAGGCAGGAGCCATCCAGCCACAGAATAGTTCAGATTAAAACTATAAAACATACTCTCGGTGGAACAGAGAGAGAAGGGGTGACATAGGAGAAAGAGAACGACGAAAGAGATAGGGAGAGAGAAAGAGAGAGTTGAAAACCAGTCTTTCCAGTGCTTAGATGTTTAGTCTCAGCCTCACACTTTTGAGAGTGCTGGCTTTCTGAAGAGTAGCCGTAAGCTACATGCTCAATCCCTGCCAAGATCCTGTGGGTGATAATGAAAAATTGCCCATGTCCCTGTAGCTTGCATTGACAGGTGTCGAACCAATTTCAGTGGAAACAGACAAACAGATTAGGGACAGACAATTTGGGCCAGAAAATATCAAAAGCAGGGATAGAAACATCTGTTCCTAATTCCTGACCATCAAAATTCAGTATTTTGGTGCTACTGACTGAATTGCTATACCGAGTAAATGAGTAGTGACTTATGACTCATGTCATCCTTTTAAGACAAAATATCAATACTTATGTAGTCTTATCAGTATCTCGGAGCCAATAGGCATGCTTGTTCCAAAATCCAATCTCCTGATTGGCTGTCAGATGATTAGGACTGATATAGTAATCATCTTTAGATCACAACCCGAGTTTGAAAGTTTGTAGTTTTCAAATGACAAGAGCTGCAATGTTAATTAGTCTTACATTATTCATAGTTGACTTAAGCTTTATGTGGACAAATTTAACCCATCTGAGGTTGAGCTGGCAGTCTGGCACGCTACATTCAGCATTCAAGTTTTAAGCCTGAAAAAGGGTCTTTCTGGCCCAAAACAAAGCTGTGGAGCTTAATTAGAAAAAAAAAAAAAAAATCACATATTGGTCAGAAAAATCACAAATTAATATTCTCACAAAACCTTCTGCCTTAATACGTTTTAACCCCTATGCATGTTATTAGCATCAGCTCATCTTCATTAGTCTGCAGTCCACTGCCTTCAGCAGCCCTGTCCCAAATGGAGCCCAAAGCCACACCTCCAAGACCACACCAGAAACGTGGGGATGTTGAGTGTAAAAGCTTGACCTTGAAGGCTCTAGGTTTAAAAGTGTGCATTTGGAAAAGATTCATGTGACAGGCAGGCTCTGATTATGTAATGGGTCATACTCATTTAAATAATGTGCTCATCTTCAGTGTCTCAATATTGCCAAAACTACTTTCTCCTCTGCCTTCACACGTATATGAAATTGAGTGACATCCCATTCTTAGTCCATAGGGTTTAATATGAAGTCGGCCCACCCTTTGCAGCTATAACAACTTCAACTCTTCTGGGAAGGCTTTCCACAAGGTTTAGGAGTGTATATGGGAAATTTTGACCATTCTTACAGAAGTCTATTTGACTATATTGAGGTCAGATACTGATGTTAGACGAGAAGGTCTGGCTTGCAGTCTCCGCTCTAATTCATCCCAAAGGTGTTCTATAGGGTTGAGGTCAGGACTGTGCAGGCCAGTCAAGTTCTTCCACACCAAACTCATTCATTCATGTCTTTATGGACCTTGCTTTGTGCAATGACACGCATTCATGTTGGAACAGGAAGGGGCCATCCCCAAACTGTTCCCACAAAGTTGGGAGCATGAAATTGTCCAAAATCTCTTGATATCCTGAAGCATTAAGAATTCCTTTCACTGGAACTAAGGGGCTGAGCCCAACTCCTGAAAAACAACCCCACACCATAATCCCCCCTCCACCAAACTTTACACTTGCAGTCAGACAAGTTCCGTTCTCCTGGTAACTGCCAATGGGTGAGTGAATACTTTTGGCAATATAGTGTAGATTACAAAGAAAATTCAGCTCAGTGACAAGTTAAATTACTAAAAAAAAGACCTTTTAGCTCACATCTGTAAGTCTTCTTCTCTGCCACTTTGCTGTAAGCTAAACCATTCACTCTGGTTCTACCTTGAGGAATTTTGGGTAAGAAGCAGCTGCTGGGTGTCCCACTAAAAGTCATATTGAAGCCGGCAGTATATTTCAAACAAAAATTACATTTTGAAGCAAAACTGCTTTTTGGCCAAAACATCACAGTAGTTTGAGTTTGTAAAGTGTGGTCATCATAGTGTCCTTTATTCTGAGACCCCCTTTGGCAAGATTAGTCCACTAGACAAGCTGAGACAAGCTCTTTTAAGTAAACTTATCACAGCATGTTCAGCAGTAGTTCGATTTCAGCTTTTGAAGCACACTGCCAGCTTAAGGGCACATAGAGGGCACTCGCATGTACCCTTTTGTACACCAAAATAGAAATGGGACACCCTGTGCTGTGCCATTTGGAACAGGGTTAGTAAATTTCCACCCGTTTAAGTCACATGCACTTTTGGTTTGTGATTTAAAAGAAAGTATCAGGTAAAAGCAGCATATTTTTCTGGAGATTTAAGTTGTCATTCACAAAAATAGATAAAATCCTGAAGATTAAGGCTAAACCCAAAAGCAACTCATAACTCACAAGGTTCTAGGCAACCAAAAGTAGTTTATCTGTGGCATTGCTCCAAAAGAACACTTTTGCCCTCTACTGCCCTCCCTTTTTTAAAGACCATATTACAGTGTTTCTTATCTCTTTGGCAAGTATTGCCACTTTGCCTCTATGGCTGAATGAATGAATATTGTGACAGTGACATTAAATTGTAATGAGAGAAGTACGGGCAGAGGTGTAAATTAGCACTCATGCATTTGGCATGGTGCCCAAATAAATTGGTTTGAAACCTTTTAATTGGCCTGAAATTACAGCAAGCCTAGTTAGCTGATGTAATTGGGCATGTGACATGCTAAATCACAAAGAAAAGTCCTATTGACTGACATTAATTAAGGCATACTTATTAAAAATGCTGGCCTAAACAGAAGTCTGAAACAGGATTTTTGAAGATACAGAACTGTGGAAAACTCAGAAACTACCGTTGATTTACTTCTTTTTTCAGTTGGAACAGCCATTTAACACAAGTTAAGCATTTTTCATAAGATATAAGATTTTGGAGGAGATTCCAGATTGCATATGGAAGTGGAGTTTTGGTTGAATTATGAGAAGCAGAAAATACATCCAACTTGTAATACTGAACTTTGGAGGTGTGGAACAATATCCTGGCAATTTTTTCATTGAAAACTGTAAGCAAGTCTCCTGACAGCTGTTGTAAGATAGAGATTAGCAGACGAACGCAGATCGGAGATCAGCGTAGTAAACAAATGACACGATAATCGAAAGACAAAGAGCGACACAAAAATCGTGATCCCAGTCCGAGCGAAGTTCAAATAGACAAATATCCAAAACGACCAAAACAGAGGTATCCGAAAAGGGCTAGGCACAAACGAAAGTCAGCATAACAATATTAAACACGAGAAACAAACAGCACAATCCAAAACGCTCAGTAGAGTTCGGCAGAACAATACTTCGCATTGTCGTAGTGCTCGGTCAGGGCTTAAATAACCCAACCTTAGGGTCTCATGATAAAGTTCAGGTGGAGGTCCTTAATAATCAGGAAACTTGGATCTCTGCCAGGAGCGGGGTGGGGAGTATGAAGTCACGTGAGACTCCAAAGGATTCTGGGAATTGGAGTCCCTGCCTTGCGAGGCTGAATCCGAGCGCATGACAGCTGTAATAAAAGAAAAGGTGGGCACATTAAATGCTGGGAATTAGATAATATACTTTAGATAATATATTTTTGAGGCTCCTGTGAAATTCTCTGTGAAATATATGCTTCTTCATTATTATGTTCATGCTGAAATGTCTTCTCTGGACATTGAATGAAGGGTGGTCTGTGACTTCTGCAAAGTACGATGGATGGATGGATGGATGGATGGATGGATGGATGGATGGATGGATGGAATTTCCAGCAAAAGCTCACAAAACAAATAGAGAAAATACAAATGTAGAGAAGCAGCCGTTCAGCTAGTAATCAGATAAATAGAGACAATACGATATGCATGAAGAACTTCCCAATAAGACTTACATCAGCAGAACCCTGACTTTTTCTCTCCAGTCTATCCATTGTGGTTGTTATCAGGCAGATGTCCTTTGATTTGATCCAGTGGCCATATCGATTCTGACAAGGGAGAGAGGAGCCCTATTAGGCAGTTCTCTACTGAGAGCTTTATTGCTCCGTGTGAAAGAACCGACTGTGACGGAACTGACGCCGACTGTGCTGTAACAGCCTTTTTTTTAACCCTGTGATGAAACCACACGCTAAAAAACATGATTCTTCAGAGGCGGTTTAGTAAAAGCAACGGTTCTGTTTAGAACCATAGGTTCTATATAGAACCATTTAATTCTTACATGGTTCTTTGCATGGTGATATGGTTCTTCAGATTGATGGAGAATTACAATTTTGAAAATGGTTCTATATAGCACCAAAAAGGATTCTTCTGTTGTTACAAGCTTGACACAACAACAGTTGAAGTTGAACTTTTTGGTCCTATTTAGAACCATAAACAGCACATAAACATCAATCTGAAGAACCATTTCACTGTGCAAATAACAATTTAGGCACGATTCTGTACAGAACTCAAGGTTCTAAATAGAACCACTACCTTTACTAAAGGACCCTTGAAGAGACATCTTTTTTTAAAAGGAAAATTCCTCAGTGGCACATAGACAGAAAACGTTTTCTGGTTGACTGACCTGTTATAGGACTGATGCTCAAAGGGTTTAGAGTTATGATAAAAATGTTAACACTCTTAAAAGTAAATGCATCAGAAAGGTTCTGTGGAGTAAAGCCATCAAATAGTGGTTCTCAGTTCTCCTGCATTGCATGTTGTAGTGTTTTCCTTCTATAACACAAACGCCAGGAATGGCTTGTTAATTAATTAATAATTACTCAGACCAGATGTGCTGGGAGCAGGGGCTTAGACTGTGCTGGGCACTGGACTGGGATTGAGAAACACTGCTATAGAAACATCATACAAGGAGCCAAAAAGGGTTTTAGTAGTAACTGGATTAATGCCATAGAAGAATCACTTATAGTTCCCCAAAAGACAACTTTTAAATGATGCTTCTTTAAAGACGAATCGTGATCTTTTACAAAATGTAATGGACGTGTACTAGTGATGCACAATGGCATCTGAATCGGATCAGCAGATATTTCTTTTAAGGTAAAACAATCGACATTAGATATTTAATGACATATAAACAGAAATAATTGGTGCTGTCAAAATTTGTGCATATGACTAACAAGGTGCATATGACTAATCTTCCATAAAAAAGCCTGTTAAGTAGTTAAGGATGTTCACGGGTACTCAGGCACTTGGAAATAGTTGGAAAACTTGGAAAACTGAAATCGTTGTTTGGGTGCTCGTTCTAGTTCATCAGTAGAAAATGGAGAAAACACAGAAACGAACAGTTGAGTGTTACAGTTTTGCTTGTATTTGTGAGCAAGTATTTATATCACACTGTACTCTGAAACATGAGTGCATGAATGCGTTGCCGGGGACGTGTTGCTATGGACGTGGCTGAGAAGGCAGATATAGTGTGGCTTTATTGCTAACTAGGCTAACCAAGCTAACTACTCTAGCTGATGTTAGCCAGGCCTAAAAACTGTGGAAATATATTTCTCTGACAAACTAACATGTTGGCACATCGTCCACTGAGGAGAAAGTCCCTTGTGTAAGATGGTGAATCCTCACAGGAATTCAGTGTTGTAGCAGGTAGCTGTAGCTTTAGCTCATTGCTCACCCCTTTTTTTAAACAGTAAAACCTGTTTTGAAATGTATTCTTCTTCCTTCTGCTAAATTTTGTACTTAATTTTTAGTTTCTCCACCAGTCCTGTCACCTAAAAGATTATATCTCCTGCTGTAGCCCTACAGTAATCGTCTGCCAGTCGTTTTTCATGTTTTCCTTCCTTGGGGTTAACAGATATCTGTTACAACAAATTTTCAAATTTAGTCAGAATGCAAATCCCTACAGTGCAGCTAAACATGGCGTGTTTAGTTAGCCTACTGTGTTTAGTTTAGCCAGCTAACATGGTTCAATGTCAGCTAGCTAAATGGAGGAATTTAGCTAGTTTATATGGAACCAAAAAGACCACTTGATTCATTTCTTCAGGTGCTGTAACATTAGGCTGCTTTGTCATGTTACCTTTACATTTACTTAAGAAATAAACCTGCCTTGGTTATTCAAATTCAACAGGACATCTTTAGCCAATTGGGTTAAATCAGTGAATTAGCTAACAGTGTAATGTTAAAGGCAGTCATCGTCTTCTACGTGAGGTAAAGGTGTTTTCTGCTCGGCGAATGATGTGGAAACGTTGGCTTTTCAAGGTAACACTGAGAACAGAGAAATATATTTTCTTACTTCAGCTATTATTGTTAGCTTAGCTGCGCTACTTCAGACTTCTCACTCGTGTGTGTGGCACATTAAGGCACTCATGTTTCATAAAATTATATGTAGTATTAAGACACTACACTAAGTCAGAAGACCTGCCTTGTATCTACACTAATTGGCCATCACTGAATAACAGAGGGCAACCCCCAGGGCCTTCTACGACTTCAGAGAAGGCCTAGTGATGTCTGAGAACTATAAAATGGTTTATTCAATAGATTTGTGCTTGTATTTAATCTCTTTAAGAATTAAAGTATTACTCATACTCACTGGCTGTGTTTACATGCAAAGATTTTTGCCAATCCGACTGAAAACATATCAGATTACAGATTCAGACTGAGGTGTTTATTCTCACTCTGTTCAACAATCTGATGAAAATCTTCGTTTACAGTTCACTACAAATAATCCGATGCAGAATGACGCGCATGCGTGGAGCAGCGCTGAGAGTAACCGTTACCATGACAGTGAACATCCCGTGACGTCCAGTCGGCGTGAGACGAGTTTCTAGTTGACGCGCTTGTGTTTTTAACTGCTTAACGGATTATCAGGCTGCATGTAAACGTGGCTACTGTTACGTATAGGATAGAAACAAGAGTTAAAGTCTTAAAACGCTTTGCAGACACAAAAACACATCACTTTAAGCCTTCTGGAATTCATAGATATGTCACTGACTGAGAATACGAGCGTCAGCCTAACCAATGGGGAAAAAATGGAAAACAGTGACAGCAGCTTTTTTTCCTCATGTTTTGATGAGATTTTTGTGGGAAAAACAGTGACTAGTGACTTCCCACTAGTCACAGTTCGCCACTGCTGACTAAAATATCCAGTAGGTTACTAGGCTAAACACTAACCGTTGTAAAATGCACTAAACCTTTTGTACAGCGTCATCTTTTTTATATCTCGGCTTTTAACATTCACAGGTCTACATGTTTTTCACATCAACCTTTTTTTCTGCATTTGTAATCCTCTACAAATAAATATATCTTCATAAGGCTAATACAGTCCCAGTTTCTGCATTTTTGCATGTTTATTTATTGCCATTGGTATAAGCTTTGGCAAGTATATGCATGTTATATGAAAAACATCAGATATCAGTATCAGCCCAAGTTTTTTCCTAGAACAACACAAGTAAGCCTAGAACCACAACACAGCTTAAAATGGGAAATGAGCACAACAGAATGTGATTAGTTTAACTAAACAACTCGAGTGTTTTTTGCTGATGGCTCACTATTGATTTTAGGTTATACTTGCCTGTTCTGTTACATGATTAACTCGCGACAGACTTGAACCTAAAACTCCCTTCACTTCACTCCAAAAGCTTACTGCAGTTTGGTGGCGCAATCACCTGGAAATCAAGGTTAGGCAGTGGTGCAGAAGTGGATTGGGAGGGACAAAGAGATGTTTTCAATGGCCTGCAGGGCGACTGACTTGATGGTCCAGATTGGAAATTTATGGAGACATTGAGAGCCTGGTTACTTCAGTGATTGCTCAACTGTAATCAAAAGGGACAGTGTTCTTGTCAGTGTCCTGATGATTGCCACTCTGACTGGGTTAGAATTATTCAAGTGTGTAATGATCAGATAAGAATTATTCAAGATTTCAAAGGAATGAGCCGCTATACAGCAAGTCTAATCTACACAGTGGTGAGTTCTGCCTTTACAAGCAATTAATATATCATTACAAGTGATTATTATGCCATTACATCAGTTTAGATAATAACAGCTTGGCAATCAAGAGGGCAATTGTCTTGTGGCTCTCTTCAATTAGAAGACAATAGGTTTTCTGGACACAGATTAAGCCTAACCGTGCAATGAAGAGATATTCAATTGAGGATTCCCATTGATACTCTAATGCAATCTGCCAGGCTTGACCTCTGTCTGGTGGATGGTCATAGCATACTTTAGTTTGCATTATTAGCATGAAACTGTACACATCGGTCTGAAGGTGGTGATTCAATTGCATAGGGCTGTCATGATGCTAAAATTTTTAATGATGATTAACTGCCATATAAATATGTGTAATTGATCATTTGATTTTTAAAGTGTTAAAGTAAGAATACACTGTAAGATTGGCTGATTACTTATCTTGTCTCCTGTCAATTCTTAGTCTCTCAAATAAACAAACATTACTTAACGCTGCCCTCTGCACATATTTGTTGTTTTCCTAAAACTCATAACATATTTCAATAAATTTGTCCAGCTGATGAAAACACACCCAATTCACATTCTGTTTAATGTACATGTATATGACTGTGGAAACTGTAGAAAATGATTGCTTTCAGCTCAAATAACAGCAACAATTATCTGTTTTCTATTTTCTACCATATTCCAGTCACATTTTAAAGATCTGCTACCCAAGCCAAGCCCAGTCCAGGCTCATTTTTCACAGGTTTGACATCAGGCTGGATTTGTTTTGTAATTAGTTTGTATTTGTTTTTATTTGGAAGTATATGCATTTTCTTTTATAGGTATAGTCTATTGCTATGTAGGGAACTGCTCTCTAAGAACATGTATGCAGTCAGGTTCAGGTCGGGTCTGGAATTTAACAGTACAAGTTGGGCCTGTTTAGGTTGAGTCTCAACATCACGAATAAGAATTCAAAGTCATGCCTGTTTAGACCTCTAGGTCACCCCTGTTCATCGACTAAATCACTGTCTTGTCCACTTTTAGAAATGGACTCGCTGCGGATCCTCCTCTACTCACTCATCTTCCTCATCAGTGTCTTTGGCAACCTGGTGATCATTGTGGTGCTGATGGTCAATAAGCGCATGCGCACCGTCACTAACTCCTTCCTGCTGTCACTTGCTGTCAGTGACCTCATGATGGCTGTTTTCTGCATGCCCTTCACGCTCATCCCCAACTTATTGGAGGACTTCATCTTTGGAGCTGTCATGTGCAAGACGGTTGCCTATTTCATGGGTGAGGCACTCTCCTTTTTTTTCTCAACTAAATTTCAAATGTAGGGAACATCTACTGAAACTAAAACCTTAATGATATTTTGGCTTCTCTTGGTGTTAGATGGCTCTTAGCAGAACCATTGTAGTGAATGAGATTATAAGATCTTTTTAAAATGGACATACTGTAAAGGTTCTATACCAATCAAATGCTTTTCTAAGAGCTGTATGCTCTGTTTCTTTTCCTTGTTAAGACTGTAGAGGCACACTTTATTCTTTAAAATTTGAACAAGTCAAACATGTTTTAATCTACGTCAAAGCCATATTATATGTTCTGGAATGAAAGCTTCTGTGCACCTTCTTAAAACATCTTGGAGTAGGAGTCCTGATCTAAGATTGGATTCTTCTCTGATCTGTTGATCACAACATTGCTGTTTATTGCTTTGGACACATACACTATTTTGCCAAAAGTATTAATTCACCCATCCAAATAATTGAATTCAGGTGTTCCAATCACTTCCATGGCCATGGGTGTATAAAATCAAGCACCTAGGCCTGCAGACTGCTTCTACAAACATTAGTGAATGAATGGGTCGCTCTCAGGAGCTCAGTGAATTCCAGCGTGGTACTGTGATAGGATGTCACCTGTGCAACAAGTCCAGTCATCAAATTTCCTCAATACTAAATATTCAGAGGTATTATAACAAAGTGGAAGCGATTGGGAATGACAGCAACTCAGCCACGAAGTGGTCGGCCATGTAAAATGACAGAGCACGGTCAGCAGATGTGGGGTTGTTTCTCAGGAGTTGGGCTCGACCCCTTAGTTCCAATGAAAGGAACTATTAATGCTTCAGCAGACAAAGAGATTTTGGACAATTTCATGCTCCCAGCTTTGTGGGAACAGTTTGGGGATGGCCCCTTCCTGTTCCAACATGACTGCGCACCAGTGCGTAAAGCAAGGTCCATAAAGGCATGGACTGAATGGAGTGAGCAAGAACTTGACTGGCCTACACAGAGTCCTGACCTCAACCTGATAGAACACCTTTGGGATGAATTAGAGTGGAGACTGCGAGCCAGGCCTTCTCGTCCGCCATCAGTGTCTGACCTCACAAATGTGCTTCTGGAAGAACGGTCAAAAGTTCCCATAAACGCACTCCTAAACCTTGTGGAAAGCCTTTCCAGAAGAGTTGAAGCTGTTATAGCTGCAAAGGCTGGGCTGACATCATATTAAACAATATGGATTAAAAATGGGATGTCACTCAAATTCATATGCGTGTTAACGCAGACGAGCAAATACTTTTGGCAATATAGTGTAGTCTGGACTGGATTATATGTTATCTGTGTCATAGGACCTTCTCAGTTAATGTTGGCAACTGGTTTACATCTGTTGTTACCTTTGTCTCTGAAGTCCCCCAAGGTTCTGTATTAGGGAATGTCCTTTTTCATTGTATATACTTCCTTATATGCTTTCGAAAATATAAAATTTGTATTCATTGTTGCACTGACAACACCCAACTCTAACACCCTCTAAAGGCCAGCAACATATGCATATTGATGTCTTGAACAGTGTCTGGAGTATATTAAAAGCTAAATGATGAAAAACAGACATTATGCTTTTTGGCTTTAAAATACACATCCAGCTCAAGAAATCACCTTACAGCACTCTCAGAATATGTCGCATGTTATGAATCGTGCTGATGTTTTTGATTCTGACCTCAGATTTGACCGGTGAATCATTTCCTTAGTCAGAAGTAGTTTTCATGAACTTCCCACAGTTGAACAAAATTAAGTCATTTAGGCCTTTCAAGATCTAAAAAAAAAATTATTCATGCCATTACTCAATCACATTTCTAAACTATTAGAAATTCTTTGTACATAGAACTTAATATGTCATCATTAGCTCACCTTTAATTCATACATTGCTAGATTGCTTATAGGCACCTTGAAATCTACCATGTATACTCTAGTTACATACAGGGCATTACTCCAGTTTTAGCCTCGCTGCACTGGCTCCAAGTCCATCACAGCATTTAATTTACTTTTCTTTTTTTTAAGTTTTTAAATCTCTAGATGGACTAGCCTCTTTAGCATGGACTTGCTTCACTCTTACTCTACTCTACCTGGTGCTTTTGGCTGTCTAAGTTGAAGCTTAAGACTGAACATGCTTTTACAGTCCCTGCTCCCAGGCTATGGAACAGCCTACATCTAAAAATTGAGAGTGCCTCACCTGTTCCTATTTTTAAATCAAGACATAAAATGTGCTTTGATACATTAACATTAAGGTGGCCTGTAATACCATGTTTTGGGCTCTGGAGCTTTGGCAGTTATTGCCAGTGAATCTTTGCTCTGCAAGGGGCCTGGGGGGCTGAGAAGCTTGTTCAGAATATCTGCAGTACATCATCCACTGTAAAATCTGAATCTCCAGGCTAGCAGCTTTCCTCCCAGAATGCTGCGGTGCTCACATCACCCCTTTGCTCTGTCACCCAGGGCTGCTAGCCTCTCTTTGCAATGGGCTGGAGAGCCTACCTAACCTTGAGTTGTCTAAGCGTCTCCTAAGAATCCCAAATTCTACAATGTTTTGCAGTTCACCGTTATTGTTGGCCTACAGTTGTCCAACCCAAAAAGCCCTGAAACAAATCTTAGATCAGCATTCGTATGGTGAGAAGCTTTATGAATACAGGCCATGATCATGGTTATTATAGTCAGCAGTTATCCATCACCAAATATGTTTTTGGAGGAAATGTCTTAGACATACTAATCCAACTAAGGGTGCCTTCAGACTTGATATGTTCAATTCAATTAAAACAAACCCTGGTGTGATTGTGCGATTTCTCTGTCAGTGCAGTTTGTTAGAGGAAATGAGAACATTGCCATCAGAGCTCTGATGTGCACCAAATAAGCAGACTGAGACCCCCTGAGCAGGTCAGTCCCACTTTGCTTCAAAACAAACTGGTGGGATTTGTTTGAAGTATGAATTTAATACAGACTACAGACAAAATGAACGGTCATCTCCTTTATGCAGAGCCTTATTGTTATGTGGAAAATATGAGTTTGTGACGCTGTTTTGACACATACAAGTGTTTATGATCTCTTTATAAGCTCTGAACTGATTTTCAATTTTAAAATGAGGCTAAAGCACATTTGAAGTCCTAAAATACTCTATACACATTTGACTGTGCTCATGAAATATATTAGGTATTAAACTGCCAAGGTTCCTCTGTTTTATAAGAGCCGTGAGCCCCTTCAGGCTGTGTGTTACAGAGATTTCAACCTGCTTTGCATTGTGCAAAACCACAGGAATTCAGAGAGTCTTGTGACTTATAGCTCTAATATCGCAAAATAGATAAAATAAGACATACATGAAACCAGCAAGCCTAGATAACACAGAGAATAGCAAGTTTAAGGAATTGCCGTGGGCATTATCACAGTTATTCTACGTCATAATATCTGCCTAATCAGTGTGACTGTTTGATGTGTGGGTTAGGGTTAGGTTTAGGGTTAGGGTTATTTGATGTTTAATGCAAAATGATATTAATAACTCCCAGCTTATAAGGCTGACCTTACATGATTAAGTTACATGAAACTTGTGTTTTTCTGTGCATCTTTCCAATTACACTTAACAAATTTGCATGCAACACATTTCAGTACTCCACTTGTTGTATGTAGCTAATCAAATCAAATTTATTTGTATAGCACTTTTTACAACGGGTGTTGTCACAAAGCAGCTTCACAGAATTTCGGAAAAGACAAAGTTTTAACAGGAGTGTAAGAATGTACAGAAACCCCCTGGTGGGCAAGCCAGGGGCAACAGTGGGAGGAACCAGGCTCACCAGGGGGGACCCATCCTCCTCTGGTCAAACTACCTACAAGTGATTATACTACTAATATTAATAGCAGTGGTATTGGTATTAGGAATAACTAGGAGTCTATGAGAACATCAGCGTAGGGTGGGCAGCTCATCCAAGGCAGGTGGTGGCAGCTGGGGCGTGGGCAGCTGGTCTAATTAATGTAGTTAATTTGGCTAAAGTAAAGTTGTATGAAATTTTCACTACATAAAGCCACTGCAAAACCACTGTGACCAGTAACCTCATTTCCTTTCCAGTTTAAGTAATAATGGCGCATTTTTCTGTATCTGTATTTCCACATTGGTGGAATTTTTGCCACTTTTCTCTATGCCTACTATTGGCTTTCTCAGCATCACTATGGGACAGTGGACTTTGGGTAAACCCTATAATAACATATCGCTGTTGTCGGAACAAAACTTCGTATCTCCAAAATGGTAACTTTATAGCAGAAGGAAAAAACAAACGTTGCTTTTAATGTAAGTCAATGGAACCAGAATTTCTTCCTAGTGATTTTGGGCTGTTTTTTATACCGTAAAGGTATTTTTAAATGAAAATTACATTTTCAAAAACTGAAACATGACAAAAATGGAGATATGAAGTTTTGTTCTGACAGCAGCGATATGAAGAGTTGTCAGATACTTCGTTGTCTGGTGTGGGAGAAAATATAACTTTGATGTGAAGGAGACAGCATATTGAGCCCTGAGGTGCTACAAATGATCTGTCAAACTCACATCTTAATAATATTTCTTTGATAATGAATATTAGTTTGTAGAACAGCAATCCTGAATACTGTTCACAGATGAGCTGTATGGGTTTTATCTGCCCTTGGACACTGTAGATTACTATTTCAATAATGGTCCAATTCAGATCAGCTCTTGGCTAAATTATGTATTTATTTACACAGTTAAAATCACTTTTTTTGGTTACTGTAGTTTCCTGGGTAACACAGTTCCCATATTGCTTTTGATGAAAATTATTGAATGGATTTTATAAACTAAGTTAGAGTAGATTTACCAATTACTTAAGAGCGCAATGAAGAAATGACCCTGATAAACGAGACGTAAGAGGAAGCCGTCTAGATGTTATATTAGCCTAGACAAAAACAGTCCCTTCATAAACACATAGGGCCATTATGCCTCTATTTCAGTGCATCACCAAAAGACGATGTAAGCTAAACACAATTCATGTGCGGCTAATGTGAAGACACGGGCCGTTGAACACCAGTAATTCTTGTGAGATTATAAATTGTTTCAATTTCCCTCATAGCCTGGGAGACAGTTGGTGACCCTGCAAGAACCGATCTTACGAGAAACAGCTGTTGCTTTCCGCTTATGTATGTAGTGCCACTGTGACTTGATGATTTTAGCAAGCTGCTCTAAGCCTCTGATATGGGACCAGTTTGAGTTAGGGTGAACCCTAATTGCTGGCAATAAAAGCATGCTGCAACATGAGCACCCTTATTTTTGGGGGGTTTAGGCAATAATAATAATGATAATAATGAGAAGGTGTCTCTAGCACATGTGGGAGCAAACACATTGAAATGTGAGTTGAAGCTCAATCTTTGTGGAAAAAGAACATAATAAAAGCACAAACTTTTGCTATGAAACTGTAATTTATCTAGTAATAGAAAACAGAACTGTGACTGTCAAACAAACATTACAGTCTGAGAAGGCTGTCTGTTTCTGGAGTTCATAACAGAAAAACAGTTTATGCTGCAGTTCCTACTATGGTCAAATGGAAATGGGACCGAGCTGTCCAAACGAATCTCCATGTCCTACTGCACGTTTAATGTTTCCCCTTATTAATCAATAGTGCAACATACCATCTGTTTTGTGTGTTAAGATGTCATGCTCACTTGACCACTGAAAAATTATATATATATATATATATATATATATATATATATATATATATATATATGTGTGTGTGTGTGTGTGTGTGTGTGTGTGTGTGTGTGTGTGTGTGTGTGTGTGTGTGTGCGTTCTATGTCTGAATCCCTGGAGTATGTTTGTAGAGATTTCTGTGGGATTTAAATGAGTATCTCCACTGGCAGCAGGTGAAAATATTGATATAGAATAGAATAGAATAGAATTCAACTTTATTGTCATTGCGTATGTCACAGGTACAAAGCAACGAAATGCAGTTTGCATCCATCCAGAAGTGCTTAGCAGCAATATAAATATTTATCTTACAATGTACAGTAATTATAGTATATACAGGTTAAAAAAAATATGAGGGGGTATGAACATGAAGGAGGTTATACAGGTTATAAACAAGAATGTACAGGTTATAAATATGAGGGGTATAAGTACTATGAACAGGTTATAAATATGAGGGGTATAAGTACTATGAACAGGTTATAAATATGAGGGGGTATAAAGTACTATGAACAGGTTATAAATATGAAGGGGGATAAGTATGTACTTATGAACAGGTAGAGTATTTACACAGTATATACAATAATGGGCAGTATATACAGCAGATGTAAGTGCCGGTAAGTGGTGTTGAGTGGTGTGTAAGTCTGTGTGTACAGTCCATTGTTATTTAGATGTCAGGAGGCAGAGTTCAGGAGTGTGACAGCTGTTGGGAAGAAGCTATTCCGGTACCTGGTGGTCTTAGACCGGAGGCTCCTGTAGCGCCTCCCAGAGGGCAGGGGGGTGAAGAGTCTGTGTGCTGGGTGACTGGGATCTTTGATGATTTTCCCAGCCCTCTTCAGACACCGCTTCCTGTAGATGTCCTCTATGGCAGGAAGTGGTGCACCGATGATGCGCTGGGCAGTTTTCACCACCCTTTGCAGCGCCTTCCGGTCTGAGGCAGAGCAGCACCCGTACCATACTGTGATGCAGTTGGTCAGGATGCTCTCAATGGTGCAGCGATAGAAGTTCACCAGGATGTCTGAGGACAGGTGATTCATCCTCAGCCTCCTCAGAAAGAAGAGGCGCTGGTGAGCCTTCTTTACCAGCTTGGAGCAGCTGGTCGTCCAGGTGAGATCCTTGGAGATGTGGACACCAAGGAACTTGAAGTTGTTCACACGCTCCACTGCCGTCCCCTTGATGTGGATGGGTGGATATGGGTCAGCATTCCTTCTGAAGTCCACAATGAGCTCCTTAGTTTTCTCAGCGTTGAGCAGAAGGTTGTTAGTGTCGCACCACTCAGCCAGACGATCCACCTCCTCCCTATAGGCTGTCTCATCGTTGTTTTTGATGAGGCCAAGCACCGTGATGTCATCCGCAAACTTAATGATGGTATTGGAACCATCGACAGGCTTACAGTCATGGGTGAAGAGGGAGTAGAGGAAGGGACTCATCACACAGCCTTGTGGTACACCGGTATTTATGGTGATGGTGGATGAGCAGTGGTTGTCCCACTGGACATGTTGGGGTCGGTTGGTCAGGAAGTCCAGTAACCAGTTGCACATGAGGGAACTAATACCCAAGTCTGTGAGTTTTGTGATGAGTTTTGAGGGGATGACTGTGTTGAATGCTGAACTGAAGTCTACGAACAGCATCCTGATGGAGGTATTTTTATTGTCCAGGTGTGAGAGGACAGAGTGCAATGCTATGGAGACTGCATCTTCTGTGCTCCTGTTCTGGCGGTATGCAAATTGGTGGGCGTCCAGGGAGGGGGGGAGACAGGATTTGAGCTGTGCTAGGACCAACCGCTCAAAGCACTTTGTGATGATGGGGGTGAGGACTACCGGGCAGTAGTCATTCAGTCGTGATGGTTTGGAATTTAGTATAGTAGTATCTCAAAATAATGACTTTCTTGAAATATTGATTTAGTATGTCTAAATATTGACCTATTTTCTCACCATGTTGACTTGTGGTCCTAAAACATTATTTTCTCAATTTTTGGACTTAGTGTCTTGAGTATTGACTTAATTTCTCAATATTTTGACTTAGTGTCCTGAAACATTGACTTATTTTTCTGAACATTTTGACTTGCAAATAATGAATGTTGAAATAATGAGTTCTGAAATTTGTCATTATTTTGATACTTCAAGTCAATATTTTAAGAAAATTAGTAAAACTTTATTGAAATACTAAATCATTTTTTGAAAGATTTCATTGCAAACCTTGTTTTAGACCACTGTTGACTTTTTTTATAATATATATGTAGTTGAGAGTAGGCATTTCACATATGAGATATATCATTGCTATATTACAGTAATACCATGTTTACTGGAAAAATAAAAATGTGTTTCCCCTTAACTTCATTTAATTTTCAAAACCTCTTTGTGTCCAAAATATAACGAATAAACAAAACGATGTACAGCATTTTGGAACAAAACTCTTTTTGAGATCATAAGCAATTATTTTATGACAATAAGTCTTAATTTTGGGTTAAGTCAGTATATTGAAAATGTTTTATTTTATTTATTATTTATTTCCATATCTGGTGGGGATGGGCATCCATAAATTTGTGTAGACTGCTTTATGACGTTACATGAATAGTTCTTTGGTTCTAAGTGGTTCTGCATTAATGCCAAGTAAACACTGCTTTTGCTAACGACCCACATACATTCTTGCTAAATGAACATAAGGGATTAAAAGCTAGTCCTAAATCAATGTAGCAGCACTGATTCTATTCGGATCAGGCTTGGCATGAAGCCGCCTCCTGTTGGGTCACTCCTACAGTGCCATGTGTCAGCTTTGAGTCAGAGGAAGAGCATTCCGCTGGTCCACAGCAGAGAACGTTCTGTTTCGCTCGCCTCTGCTGCATCTAATCTGAGCCAAGCCTGTCGGCAGCCTGGTTTTCATCAGCCACGAGCAATCGATGAGCCGAGCCATTACGACACCCTCCAGCCATTGATTTTTGTGTCTAATCTCTGAGGCCATGTCTGTTAATGTCTACCCTTAAGGAGAGGCATCGCCTGAGGAACGTAGAGGCCATCAAAGTCATGTTAAATGACAGTGGAATGCCTCTAGAAATGAGGGTTAAGGTCTTTTAAGTATGGCCTATACCAGCCATTATTCTGCTGCCTTTTAAAGGTGGTCCACATTAATCCACTGTTTGCACCTACTTTGAATTCTTTTCAGAGGGAAATATAAGCGCGACTCTTTTCTAAGTTAAAAAGCATTGCCAAACCTTTCTTTTTCTTTTTTTCTCCAACTTCACTGTGAGAATCTAAACACTTGGAGCCTGACCTTATTAGAATAAAACTCATTCCTTCCTTTTTTAGCTGGGATTATAAGTTTTGTGAATGGGAAATCAAAGAGAAAGTTTGAGACATTTTCAGCTGTGGTTGTGCCTTGCCATTGAGGAGAGTTTGAGTTTGAGTCTTTTCTAAGGCTCTTCAAGCTCCACTGCATTTCTTCATGAAAGCTCCGGCTCATTCATGTGTCATCTGGGCTCAAGGGCAGGCTGACACACGCGAGCTTTAGGAGTTCATTTCCGAGGCAGTGGCTTCACCTTTCTCAGATGCACTTTCTCAGAAGTGATTGAAAATACTGCATTACTCAGACTTAAAACTCCCAAGACCGAAATCAATATATGAAAAAGCAATATACTGCAAACATAACAAGCTACAAAGAACAGTTTGTGCTTATGAAGAAAATTTCTGCGATGCAGGGTCTCCCAAGTGTGTTCCTCCTCACCAGACTGTAATCAAAGGTGATAAATGGAGGAGCTTCTATAGGAAATCCATCTGAAATGATTGGAAACTCATTAGCGTAGGTGCAAAGTTGGTTGCCTAGGCCCCACCCATTTCCTATAGACTGCCTTTCATTTATTTAATTTCTACTCAAAACAAGTCATTCATTTTTTAGCTTCAAGAAAAAGCAGAACAGGTAATTAATAGAAAATTGCCTTTGACTTCTTTTCAGGAGACTTTTTCGCCGCGTTTTAAGGCCACTGTTTAAAGAATTTTAAAAATGGTAACCTTTGAGAATAAAGACGTAACATTTCGAGATAAAGTCATACAGTGTGATAATTCATTAATAAAGTCATAATGTTTTGAGCTTAAACTCATAATGTTTTGACAAACAAAATAGTCATTTTTAAAGAATAAAGTCATAATATTTTGAGAATAAGTCATAAGATTTTAATAATAAAACTAATAATAATAGAACTACACCATTAAAGTATGTTATTACCAGGAAAAGTTAATATCGTTGCCAAAGGGCTTGCAAAAGGATGGAAGCAACCTCCTCATGTCTCCTGGGACATCAGCATCAGACTGTTATTAGTATAAGAAACAGCTGAAATGGCGGTGCAAGAAACTGTGTTTAGAATAAAGAACCAGAAGGACAGAGGAAATTGTTTTTTGAAGAAGAAGAACTCGCAGGCAGTGGTCATGTACGAGGCTATCAGTTTTACAGGAGACAGTGAGAACGATAAAATGATCAATCCCAAAGACGTGGAGCTCTGGCACACTCAGCATCTTCATCCTTTACAATATAGCAACCAAGGTTCCAACTCATTATGGTAGCCCCACTACAATAAGCCCACTTTGTCCTCGAAATATTGCAACTTTATCCTCTAAATTTTACTGTTTTTATACAACTTTAATCATGAAATATGACTTTGTTCGCAAAGTCTATTTGTTTTAACAGTGGCCCTAAAATGCCATCTACAGGGTTATTTTTCCACTCCCTTGTCTTAGAAATTGGGTGCATTTTATCCTCCTCAATCTCAATTACAAATGTAGGCTTTTCTCAGATATCCCGTTTCTGTTTTAGTGCAGTTGTTCTTTTTTTTTTGTCTGTTTCTTTTTCTCAGAAATGACTCCCTTCAGACTCACAGTGGATGGATGGACAGAGACACCTGTAGATTTTTTCAGATCCAAATGAAGAGTGCAGCTTGATTTTCTTCTCTCTCAAAGATGAAAGCTTTAAGTACTATTTATCTGGTGGGTGGTCTACCAGGTCTTGCACTGGTGTTAGGAGTCTCATTTTCTCTGTATATTTTAGCATGTATATTTATAGCAAATTCAGTTTGAAAACTCTTGTTTTGTTGCTTATTTTCCTTTGGCATAATGCCCGTTGAGTGAAATATAGCAGTCTGTATTTTATCTGTGCTCAGCAGTTGAGTGAGCAGGATAACAATTAAATGGTCACAGAGTACCTGTTTATTGACTTATATTTGACTGAATAAGACTAACTAAGGATTAAGGAAGCAACCTCTAACCGATACATGCTCAATAACACTGACTGGTAACCAAAAACAATCTATTTATTTTTTCATTTATTTATAAAACTTTGTTTTCATACCCGACAGCCCTGCAGGGTGAATGGCGGCGCAAGCCCTCCGCATGATATACATATTCATGTATGCAAACGTCGTTCGGCTGCTGCTCTCAGTCCAGCGGCCCACTATTTGTCTGTGAGAATATTAAAGCCATGGAGAGCTGAGCTTCTTGTCAAAAATAGCAAAACATGATGTGTCAAAGATTAAACATCTTTTCTTGGAGAAAGATTCTCCAAGCGATGCTGTAGAAGAACCACTTTTAGCTCCCCAAAGAATCTTTCCATTGAAGGTCATTCAATGAATTATTAATGTAAATTACATATGTGAAGTTGGTTTTGATTGATTTAACACGTTGGTTCCTGTATGATTCCATATGTGCTATTTTGAATAGTTTTGATATGTTCACTACTATTGTAGAATGGAAATACAGTGCTGTGCAAAAGTAGGAGACCACCCTTCGTGTGTTGAGTATTCAGGCAATTAGAATTAATAATGTGCATTTATACATTTTTCAATGTCAGGAAAAAAGCAGAAAACATGTATTTGTCAGAAAATGACACAGAAGCCTCAACAACTAAATACAGTGTCATTTCTTCAGTATTCAGTGTGTCCACTCTTTAGCTTTCTTACAGCTTCTATTCCTCTGAGCAGTCTTGCTTTCAGTTTTTCAAAGAAAGCCACAGGGACGTTTTTCCACATCTCCAAAGTTCATTAGAAGTTGGTTGCATTTTCTTCTTTGATCCAAGTAATTTGAATTTCAAATTAGATTCATCATTCCATAAACCCTTATTCCACATCCTCAGGTGTCTAGTTCAGTGTTCTAGTACACATTTTCTTCTTTTTTTGTCTGTTTCCTTATAATACCAGTTTTTCAGTACTCACTGTCCACTCTGCCTTCATTACAGCTTCCATTCTTTTCTGTAGACTTCATTTCAGTTTTCCAAAGAAAGCTGTATGGATGTTTTTCCACACCTCCAAAGTTCAGTCTCGGAATTTGCGTATATATGCTTTTCACAATCCAAGTAATCTCAAGCAAATTCAGTCATGTTGAGGTTAGGACTCTGGGATGGTCAGCTCACTGTTCTGAGAACAGCTTCTTTTGTTTTTTTATTTTTACAATCTACTTCCTTTTCTCAGTAACAGCTACTTGACAGCTACACTTACTTTCAGACTCAGTGTTGAGTTGTCTTCTCGCAATGGAAGGATGGACGGAAACATCTGTTTTTTTTTAGGTCTGAAGCAAGCATGCATTCTTCAAAAAGATGCTGCTTCAAGGGTTCTTTAGTAAAGTAGAAGGGTTCTATAAAGAGCCATGAACACTCAAAGAACATTTTGCATGATTAAAGGAAAAAAGGGTTCTACTTAGCACCCATAAGGGTTCTTCTATTGTCAGGTTATGCCAAGCTTGTAATCATCAAGCATCAATTAAGTAATCATGCAAAGGGTTCTTTGGGTCTTAATAGCTCTTTATAGAACCTTTTTTCTTTACTAAAGAACCTTTGAAGAACCATTTGTTTAAAAAGGTGGAGCTTGATCTTCTCCTCTTTAAGTACTAAGCTTTAAGTACTGTTCATCTGATAGTTTGGGTGGTCTACCAGGTTTTTCATGGTTGTTAGGATTGTTTAGGAATCTAGAACGTTTTTACATATTATTTTATATCTAATCTAATATCCTCAAAAGTATCTCCTGAAAAATGAATAATCTGTACTTAATGGCCATTTTGGCTAGAAATAAACACCCCTGGTTTTTGCAGAGTACTGTGTTAAAATAGAAGAAAAACTCTTCTATAAGTAGGTGTGTTCAAACCTTTTGGCTTTATGCCTTCAACGTAGGTCTTTATGAATCATGTGGTTAATAGCTTTAGTCTTACCAGCCGCTGATTTAGTCCTGTATGTCAGAGCGTCTTGTGCAGTGGAGTTTTTGTGGCTTTGTTTTCAGTACACATTATTCACATGTCTCATACTTCCGTCTCACCTTCCACAATTCTTCACAGGTATCTCAGTGAGCATTTCTACCTTCAGTCTGGTTGCCATAGCAATCGAGAGATACAGTGCCATCTGCAACCCGCTGACATCCAGGGCATGGCAGACCCGCTCACATGCCTACAAGGTCATCGCTGGTACCTGGGTGTTGTCTGTGGGCATCATGATTCCATACCCGGTCTTCAGCACGCTGGTGTCCTTTCACAAACCCAACAACACCACCGCCCACATGTGCCGCCTGGACTGGCCCATGAGCCAAGTGGAGCAGATCTGGTAAGTTCACTTAATGGCTAATTGTGATGCTCATTAGTGATGCACTGAAATGGATATTTTTGACTGAAACAGATTTTTGAATATTATAATCTTATTTCTGGTTTTATGGGTACTATTGAAAGTAATTAAAAAAACACTTGCTATTGGTAAAATCTGAATAAATAAAAACAGTTACCGCCAAAAAGACATACTCTAATTATTGTAGCAGATAGTGTGTGCCATGAAATCTAGTCTTAGCTTCAGATGTTTCACTCACACAGAAACGCACAAAGCTGGCCACAACTGTCTGGATTTTGTCAGTTACATTTTAATTGGCTATCTGCGTTTCTGTTTATAAGCACTGTCAGTGTTTTTTTTTTTCATTCAGGTGGGCGACAAAGTTTGTTTTTCTAGTTAAATTCATGTCACCGGTAGCGAACAGCTGCACTTGACATGAAGAAAACTAAGCAATTTAGAGCAACATCTGTAGGACTTTTACAGGTGCCTACTGCTACATGGCACTGGTTATGTTTGTAAATCAACCCCTTCCTAACAAGGTAATTTGTCCTTGGACATGTTTTGTGGTGACTTGTTCAACAAGAAAGAATGATTTGTTGTACTTTGTACTGTAGCTCTTTGATCTGTGCATGGCTACAATTGGCTTTGTTTATCATACACTTTCCTTTCTGCTTCTATTGCTTCTGTTGTTTTGCTGTGTTCTACCTGTAGAACAGGATGTTATACCTGCAGGGGAGAGGTTCTTGGGAGCTGTACCCTCAAAAGTGGCTTAGGGGTTCTTAAAGCAGTGCAGTAGAAGAAATTTTGCTAATTTAAGCAATCCAAATTTTGTTTCCCCCAAAAACATGGTTAAAAATAAGATTTATGCATTTGTGAATAAACATTTTAGATTTATAAAATGGTTTAGAAAACCTTTCTGCAATGTAAAAATAAAAACAAACAAAAGTGGTTCTTCAGTGGCGTTCAACATGCAAGGGGTTACAAATAGTTGGTCTAATGTCCCTCATAGAAATAGTCCCTCATGGCCATCATTTTCACTATTTATTAGTGCTGTTCAAACTTCTTGAACTTATCTGACAGGCGAACAAAGGAAAAATATTTTGCATCCCTGTTTCTCTTTTGGTTTTGCGTTCCAATGATGTATAAACTCTGTGTTGTAAGCCTTTTTAATCCTATTATTTTTTCATTTTTGACCTTTTATGGCCAATTTGTTTTTGGTAGCTGAAATGTAGGTATATCACTAATACGTTGCATTATCAGCCTCATTGAGTTTAGCTTCAGGTTATTAATAGAATGCTAAAAATAGTTTGTCCTACTCTTAAAAAGAAAGATGCTAAAAAGGGCTTTTTGGAGTGATGCCACAGAAAAACCCACTTGTGATTTACAAAAGAACCATGTTTGAAAATTAGATTGGTGACATACTGGATTCTTTGCCAATTTAAGGGGTTCTTTGTAGCACCTTTACATTATATGGAGGTTTTTTAAATGTATAAAATACGCTTCACTCTCACACCTCCCGTCTATAAAAATGGTCCTTCAAAGAACCATTCATTGAAAATTTCTTTAGGGAACCAAAAAGGATTCTTCTTTTTTTGTTTTGTCCCTCATTTGAAGTTCCACACGGCCGACATTTTCACTATTTATCTGCTGATGCTCCCAGTTTCAATACATATGTACTGACCAGCACAGAAAGCAAAGAAAAACTGTTGTATCAGCCCCTTTTCTCATTTTCTGCAGTTTTCCACTTATTTGTAATGGTTTAGATTTTGACAGTTTTTTTGTAGGCCATTTTCATCTTCTGGGAAAAAACACACAAGTCGCAAAATGTGTTGCATCCCTAGTTTAGCTTCAGATTATTGACTGAATATTTAAAAATACAGGTGCTAGAAAGGTTCTTTGGAGTAATGCCGTAGAACATGTTAAAATGACCATGTAGAATTATTTCACTGTTTTAGTGAGGGACATTAGACCAGTGATTTGTACCTCTGCACATGCTAAATGCAGAAGAACCGTTTTAGTTCCCCAAAAAACTGTTTTATAAATCAGACATACAATTACAAAGAAGCACCACATAGTATAAAGGTTCTATACCACAGCCAAGAGTTAGGAAACTTTTATTTTAAACAGTGTATTGTGGTTTAACCGTGTTTATTGTATTTTTTTTGTTTGTTTTTTTTTTAGACTGCTAGATCATTTTAAGGAGTAAAATAATGAATTATTGAATAATTTTCTGATGTATAATTTATGAACCTGTGTTTTTTTGGGTTAAGCATTATCTATTAAGGATGACATGGCCATTTAGCCCACAATATTGCTAAATTGCTCATGAAAGACATAGGAAGTGCCTCCAGCGAGTTCCTTTAGAAAAATGAAGACCTCTCACAGACATTTACAAAATCCAGCAGCAAATCTTGTCTAACCATGCAGGGATCCTTTAATTCATTGCCCCATCCATGCTCTGAATGGCTCACCAGTTAAGTCTGTCAAAAACCCACCCCAAGCAAGATGGAAAAGCAGAGCAATTAAAGCAATCTTTGGCATCTTTGAGCATTTTCTCAGGGCAGAAGACAGAGGACGACACTCTTGAAGCTGTCAGAATTCAAATTTTTCATTTTTTTCCCTCCTTCATAGCCGGTATTATCTAGTGTCACCCTTTCAGACTCCTTTTGTGTAAAATAGACTGTATTGGGTTAGAGAGACCCTGTATTGGGTTAGAGTGTCACAAGCCTAAGTAATTAGCTTGTGTGCTAAGGTGAAGGAACTCTCAAGGTAGTCATAGTAATGCCTCTAATGATGATGGCTGGAAAGCTGTTAACATGCACCCCTTAGAGTGCACAAAATGGTTTTCTTGACCTTTTAGATGAAATGTCTTCAACTTTTGGGGAGGGACCATTAAAAAGCCTTTCAAAGAACGTTTAATGTTTTTTTTTTCCCCTCGTTTTTCAGATTTTTTGTTCTTGTTTTTCAATCGGTGATGAAATAGAGAAAGAAAAATGATAGATTTTTTGGTTCATCAAACAAAGACCTTTCAACCATGTAATGCAGCGCGTCTAATAAAATGGCCTAGTGTTGTTTTGAAGTTGAAGTAGGTGAGCATATACACTGATACACCTCCATAGATCTACACTCACTGTCCAATTTTATCAGCTTCATTTACTATATAAGAGCACTTTGTAGTTCTGCAATTACAGACTGTAGTCCATCTGTTTTTCTGTATACATTGTTAGCCCCCATTCACTCTGCTCTTCAGTAACCAGGACCCCCACAGAGCAGGTATTATTTGGGTAGTGGATCATTCTCAGCACTGCAGTGACACTGGCATGGTGGTGGTGTGTTGGCCTGTGTTGCACAGGTATGAGTGGATCAGACACAGCAGTGCTGCTGGAGTTTTTAAACACCTCAGTGCCAGATTTTTCAATATTAGCTAAATATCACCGGTATAAATATTATATTTAGATATTTTATATTTAAAATATAAAACATGGAAGCTTAGAGCTCACTAGCACATGGTATTTTTGGAAATGCATTTGCATAAATTTTAATTCATTAATCAATGATAATGAAACAATAATATTAAATCCACTCTTTACCCAACCCCAGCTTTTAAGAAATACTTTTAGTTTAAAAGATATAGCCAGCAGATATAGATGTCCCATATAGGACATAACTTCTTCAACAGCTTAAAATTATAATTAGTTACTGAAGCTTGTTTGTAAATACATGCGTTTGACTTTATGTTTCCTGATGCTGAAAAAGAATAACTTGTACTTAATGGCCATTTTAAATCCAAATTAAATAAAGAAAAAGGTGTTCTGTGGGAATGTGTCTGTCTGTCTGTCTGCCCTGTGATGGACTGGCGACCTGTCCAGGGTGTATCCTGCCTTCTGCCCAATGACTGCTGACATAGGCTCCAGCACCCCCTATGAACCCTGAGGGAGAAGCAGCTTAGAAGATGTGTGTGTGTGTGTGTGTGTGTGTGTGTGTGTTCGTTCTCTGGCTTTTGCAAAGTACTGTCCTTTCAGTCCATAGTGTATTGAATGCTAGTGGTGGACAGTAACTAAGTAAATGTAATTGGTTACTGTACTTAAGTAGTTTTTACATCTACTTTCCATTTTGGGCGACTTTTTACTTTCTCTCTGCTATGTTTCAAAGTCAAATATCTCACTTTTTACTCCACTACATTCTGCAAAATCTGTCATTCCGTTTGGCTTATGTGTGTATAAAACATAACATGTCAACACCAATCAGGGTGCAGCGTGTTTTGAGCTTGTTTTGACCTGTTGGACATACTGACCCAGTGCAAGCATATGGTTCTGCGATGGCATTTTAGGTCCACTGTTCATAAAAATAAAAATAGTACAATAATTTGACAATAAATTTGTAATATTTTGAATAAAATAGAGTATTTGGAGGATAAAGTTGGCTAAAAATAGGGGGCTCGGTTGCTGCACTGTTCCACACACTCTTGTTTCTTTGTGGATCATTTTGATGACCATTCTCACGCTCTGTAAAACCTCATGCCCTCTTTGAATGGCGCGGAAATGTATCCACTGATAGCCGTGTAGACCCTGCCTGTGATTCTCCTTCAACACAGAGAGTTTCCTCTGAGTCCATCTGGTTCTTTATTCTAAATAAACAGTTTCCTGCTCAGCCGTTTCTTATACTAATACACTCCGGTGTTGATGTGCCAGGAGATACAGTAAGACTGAGCGTGTCTTTATGGATTAATCAATATGAAAGTGTAACTCAAGCACCTCCTCAATGCCCTTCATTCTATCACGAGGAGGTGCAGTCTTTCCTTTGCAAAGCCTTTGACAACAATATTGTGACCTTTCCTGGTATTAATGCCACTTAACTGTCACAATTCTGACTTTTTTTCTCAAAATATTACAACTTCATTCTCGAAATGTACTATTTTTATTTTTATTAACAGTACCCCTAAAACGCTGTCGTACACTTAAACGTCAGTGCATCAGTGTAAAATTTTGGGAGGGTCTATTCAACATAAATGATGGAACGAACCTAACTTTGTGTAAATAGACCACAATATAGAAAGATACACACATACGCAGTCGTGACTGTCATCTGTCTTTTTTCTGAATTTATACAAACACTTTCATTGTATAATAAAATCTGTTTCGTCTAGTTTATGATTATGAACAGAGTTATTTCAGAGCCACTCGGTTCTACCTGATGGAAATCGTTTACCTTCAGTGTTTTGTGTTCATGATAATTTTAACGTCAGACTAATTCATGACATTCGACTGGTTTACCAAGAGTGACACTGCAGTATTTTCACCTAAAATGAGTTGATGAAGCAAGAGCCTTGTTACAAAAATCGTAATAGAACATTAGTCATAATTAATTTTTTAGTACTTTTACTTCAGTGGAGGTCTAAAGGCATGAGTTCTGGAGTAATATTTTACCTTGGGTATCTCTACTTTAACTCAAGTACATGATTCATGTTCTTCATCCACAACACTTCAGTGTTCCTGAAATACCTTAGGATATTACAAGGAATTGTGCTCATCCTTGAAAAGACACTTAAAAAAACAAAAGAAAAAGAAGCTTCTGGATGGCCAGTGATCATCTCCCACCCTAATCAGACAGCCACTTTCTGAAGCCTTTCCGAGATGGATTTTTTGCTTTGATTGCTTTCTCCCCACTGATGAATTTGAAAGCTACGTACGGAATGACGGGCGTCTTTGATATGGAATAAATGCAGTGGTGAAGGGTGCCACTATCACAAAGGCGCCTGAGAGATGAAAAAGATGAGCGCAAAAGGACCAGCGGAAGATGCTTTCAGGCAACACTCCCACGCTGTCATTTGAATAATATCACAATGAAATAATAACATCAACTCACTTTGTAATTTTTTTTATACATGTGCAACATGATTCTGCCTCGGCCCAGCAGATGTTCTGACTGTTCTTTTATCTTTTTCGATCTTGAAGGACGTCCACTGAACATTGCAGATGCACTGTAGTGCTGAGCTGGTTGGTTTTGCGGTGGTCTCTTGGGGCCAATGCATTTGCTTATCTCTGCAAATTCGATGCTTGAGGGAGACTGAGGGCTGCACTAATTTAAGAAGCCTTTAAAAGACTTGCAATCAGTGAATGAATGTATCGAGTCTCATAGCTCAGTCATTTGACAGGCAGGTACTCTATCTAATAACTGCTTGTGTTTGTCTTATCTGCTCAAGAGCTCAGTTTAAGTCTTGGGTCTATTGTTTCAAAATTCTTTTTTTCTTCTTTTGCTCTCTTTCTCTCTCAGGTACGTCCTACTGCTGTTTATTCTATTTTTCATCCCAGGTGGGGTAATGACCATCGCTTACGGCCTTATCTCCAGAGAGCTCTATCGAGGGATTCAGTTTGAGCTGGAGCAAAAGAAAGACAGTAGTGGTAAGAATCAGACCAACCATTTCTTTTAAAGACTTCTACATCAATACCAAGAAGCCCAAAAGCCTCATTATTGATTTAAGATCCATCTCCAATGGACTGATGTCTTTCCTTGAAATGAATTCCTAATCATATAGGCCTACTCAGTTTTAGGGTTATTTTAGCTATTGACTGCTCTGTCAAATACATTTGTGTTTAATTAATAAGCCTCAAAGTCCATTAGGTGGGTTTGACTCCACTTTTCTTTCGTGCTCTTAAAATAATTAAGTGAATTTTTAGGTCGAAGGTGAGAAGCCTAGACTACACATTTCATTTGGCAGCAGAGCATTAGGTGAAAGGGTAGTTCATTAAAAGTGAGCTCTGACCAAAATGAAAAATGTAACAGAAGCCCTAGTGTAATGTGGAGGAAAGAGAACAGCAGAGGCAGGAGTGCAAAGTACAGTTTATTTAACAATATACATTTTTAAAAAATTTGAGGTTTGAGCCTATTACTCCCAACAGACATAAAGACCATCGACTTGTGGAGCTTTGTGGCTCCTCTCTCTTTGGTCTCTAAACACCTACTTAGTGAAAAAGAAGCGTATTAGTAGGCAGAGAGACAGATGCACACAGGTGGACGTCATGACTAATCCATTCGTTTTCACACCAAAACCAGCTCTCTGCTCCACAGACGGTGCTTGACCACACCCTTACTGCCACATACCCGGCCGGGCAGCCTCCGGCCAGACGCTGACAGCCACCCGTTGCACCAACTCCTTATCAGTTTGGGGACACAACTGTTTTTGACCCTAGTGAATGCCCAGATACTGTACCTCTGACTATCCAACAGCACACTTCTTTGGATTTGCTGTCAGCCCTGCCCATCTCAAGGACTTCAGTGTTGCCCTCAAATGCTACACATATTTTTGTCTATGTGTCATGGGCTGTAGGATTCAGACCATTGAAACTGGGCCTTTGAAATGTGGCCAGGGCTGTAAACAACCTGAATGGGATTGTGACAAATTGGCATAATCCAAACGGAGTGGAGACTGTTTTCCCGTGGGATACTGGAGTCAGCCAGTGCTGACTAGTACTACAAAAATACTCTTTAAATTAGTTAGCATGAACTAACTACTCGTTGATATGTGTAGTGGGTCTGAGCTCATGAGTCATGTTTAAATTAAGCTAAACATAGTTACAGTTGATATATTTCCTAACTAAACCTAGAATGCTTGACCCAAAAAACCCACACAGATGCTTAAAGGTGGTCAAAATGACACATGCTGATATTGCTGGTTTTCTTTAAAGAATAGCTATCTTATTTTGATCTTTATCTTCAATTTAAATAAATAATTTAGCATTATTTGAATCAAAATCACCAAATGCATAATCATTTTTTCGTTTAATCATAATGAATTTGATAATGTTTCCTAATGTTTTAGTCATGCTAATTTGGCTATTATTTGTACATGCACAGTAAAGAAAGACAGTATTCAGTATTGATCAAATGCATGTTCATTGTGTTCATTCTGACACAGCAAAAAAAAAGAATAATTAATACTTATTTATTTATTTATTTATTTATTTATGTAGTTAGTCTCAATCTATTATTCAGGCAACACTCAAATTTTGCTTGCTAGCTAAGTATTGGCCTTAGTATTTTACTAGTTTGCTGATTCAGAATACCTATGATGTATGTTTCTGTCATATTTTGCAAATTACAAAATAAAGCTTACACTCTCACGAGATCAGTCGGTCAGTGGTTACAGAAAGTTGACAGATGAGCGTTGCCTATGACAACTGGTATCTTCAGCAAATGCTCAACCGCACATGAAATGGGAAACATGAGATATGTATGGAAGGGCCTATCAAGCGATGAATAAAAGATAGAAAAGGGTTGTTTAAAAAATATCCGTTTAGTACAAAATCATATAGTGAATGAATTGAGCCTTTTACAAGGATTAGTAGTCATAAAAATGTCTTTTGAAAATGACCATTCAACCGTTTTTGATTACTCTATTGAATATCAAGGAATACAATATTCTTACTGACAGAACTGACATTGAAATGACATTTGTGGGCCTCACAACAAAAATATCAGGAGGTCAGAATCAGTGTTGTTATTGAGTTTTCCAAAATTTACATCTTACTGGTTCACTAGGGTCAATAATGTGAAAAGAACAAAAATGGGTATCACAAGTACCCTTTAAAACCTATTAAGTACTTGTTAAGGTGTCAGTGAAGCCATATATCTGATCTTCTCAACCACTATAGATGCATAAAAAGTCCCATTTGAGGTTTTGTGCTCTCACTAGGTCTGCCAGCATGGCTTATTGTTGTATAAAAGCTTTTTATGTGCCAAGAACTTGGTCCAGAGAATTTCATCATGGGGTCCTTTTAGCCATTCTTTCTGGGTGCTGTTGAGAGGTTGCATGGTGAAGCCGCTGGAAGGTAAAATGGCTGAGCTTTCGTTTCTAAGGCTTGTCTTTAGGGCTTTTCAGGTCCGCACTCTTTAATGCTTGGTCCAGCACTCTCACAAAGAAGGGGCTAAAAAACACTGTTTTGGAGCTGAGTGGTAATTGAGCTGTTAAGGATAGCTCTGTTGTGCTGTACTGTGTAAGGTCTGTTGGGTCACTGAAGGTGCAGAAGCAGGGTTTGAAACGGATTATAGTGGAACAGCTACATACTTTGCTCCTCCGAACTGTCTTTCAAACACTTCTTATTCTCAGTTGGACTGGACGTAAACCACATCTGCACAATACTGTAAATGCTTTTTAAGCTAATGTACATTTGCTAAAATATATTTGCTATTGAAGATCTGCGAATATTCTTCATGTTTGTTTTCAGTCTTTTCGTTTTTTTCTACCTTGTGTTCATGTGTGTCTTAGTATTTCACACACTGAGCCCTTATTTGAGCTTTAGTTATAGCCTGAAACAGCGACATAGTGTCTAGTTTCTAAATGATGTTTACAGTATGTTGTCATTGTAACTGAGTGATTAGTTCTCTATACCATCTGAAAACACCAGCTGCCTTTTACATTGAAGTTATATTGTGTGAACAGCTCATAACCAATTAAATCAATATTGACCTAAATGACTGAGCTAAAACCTTGTATATATTAATGTTAACATAAATGCTTTGAAGGACCATGTTTCCTTTCACAACAAAATAACGTTTTGGAGACAACATGTTTAGTTATTACTGTGATTAAATGGGGAAATACCCCCCATCCCAAAGCTCATATAAATCCAAATAAAGTAAATAAATAGTTTTTCATATGGATGTTTCAGTTCAGTGATACAGTGAAATGAAGGATCAGTCTCTCCTTCAAGATAAATAAGCATTTTTGATATGAACTATTTAAATAAAGTACAGAAAATGTCAAATGGCTGGTTTCTTGTACCTTTTAAGCTGGCCTGTATCTCCAAGAAGCACAGTCAGAAAATGGTCAGTTTTAATAATTGATAAGCTCACAAGCAAGGCAAGTTTATTTATATAGCACCTTTCATACACTGCAGTCATTCAAAGAGCTTTACAAATACGAAAATACTTATAAATAGGAAATAGATCATTCAAATAAAAAATGGAAAAGGATCTAAAAACAGAAACACTCTTTAAGAAGGACTAACAAAAATGGAAAATGTACTATTTATGCATTCAAGCTAGGCCAGATCAGATGGTTAAAACTATATCAGTAAACTAGTTGCTTTTATTTTGTTGTGTCTATATTGACTTATGTTTTTGTTCAGAACTGTAGATATTTGTGTAGCTAGCGAGTCTCTGTACATTTAAGCATTGTTATACTGATTGTGTTGTTCATGTGGTGTTCATCAGTTGTGCATTGGATACTGAAGAGCAAAGCAGATACAACACACACACACACACACACACACAAAAGCATCTTACTTTGGGCTTTTGTACATTTTATAAATATGATCATAAGAAGGTAAAATGTACACTTCAACAATGTGAACTTTTCAGTTCTGTGAACAGATACAAAAATGTGAGCATATTTTGTAATTACATACAATATACTGACTGGCCACTTCATTATGTACACCGTGTTTATGCACTCACTACACTCACAGTGCTGCTGCAGTTTTTAAACACCTCATTGTCACCGCTAGAATGAGAATAGTCCACAAACCAAAAATATCCAGCCAACAGCGTCATGTGTGCACAAACTGTGCAGCAGCAGATGAGCTTTCGTCTCTGACTTCACATCTACCAGTTAAACCAACAAGGTAGGAGTGTCTAATAGAGTGGACATTGAGTGGACACAGTGTTTAGAAACTCCAGCAGCACTGCTGTGTCTGACCTACCAGCACAACACACACTAACACACCACCTCTTTACTGCTTGGTCCAGCACTCTCACAAAGAAGGGCTAAAAAACTCTGGTTTGGAGCTGAGTGTTAATCGAGCGGTTACGGATAGCTCTGTTGTGCTGTATTGTGTAACACCACCTCCATGTCACTACAGTGCTGAGAATGTTGCACATAATACCTGCTCTGTGGTGGTCCTGTGGGGGCCTTGACCATTCAAGTTCAGGGTAAAAGTGGGCCAAAAAAATGCAGAGAATAGATGGAGTAGAGTCTGCAAGTGTAGAACAATGAAGTGCGTAATATGGTAAATTAAGCTAATAAAATAGACAATATGTGGGTGTAGAAACAAGTTATACTTACTGAAGACACCACTCAGGATGTGTATGTATATATAATATATAATAAAGATCTGCATGAATAATTTTCATTATTTCTTTCCTAAAGTACATTGTCAAGTTAGGAAGGATGAGCCATGGAAGCATATACTTTAAAGGACCCATATAATATACCATATACCCTTTTGTGCAGTAGAGTTTGAAGTACTATGGAAACATTGTCAAAGTTCCAAAACATAGCATTCACTCTACAATCCATACTCTCTCTATATAGAAATGATGCTGCAAAAACAACCCATTTTCAACTCATTGTTTCTGTGATGTCACAAGAACAAACTCATTTACATACATCCATCTATTCAGCCAGTTTTCCCTACATCATGCAGTTCATCTGTAGACCCTACTCTTTGAGGTCAATGAGTAGTAGGTACTCCAATAAATTCCCTTCTCCAATTCTCGCTATTCATTTCTGTTCACAGCACTGACAAATGGAATGAATGGCACTGTGTCCCGTGGCCACGATGATGGTGATGGTTGCTACATCCAGGTGCCTAAGAAGGCTCCAACCATGGAGCTGTCCACACTTAGCTCTTCAGCCCCCAAGACAGACCGACCACGTAGCAACACCTCAGAAGCCAAACTGCTTGCCAAGAAACGTGTGATCCGCATGCTGATCATCATCGTGGTCATGTTCTTTGTCTGCTGGATGCCCCTCTATGCAGCAAACACCTGGAGAGCCTTTGACCAGCTCTCAGCAAAGCGAGCCCTGTCAGGAGCTCCGATCTCCTTCATCCAGCTGCTGTCATACACCTCGGCCTGTGTCAACCCCATCATCTACTGCTTCATGAACAAGCGCTTCAGAAAGGCTCTGCTGGCCACCTTCGCCTGCTGCAGTCTGCCTTGTCAGCGCCGCAAGAGGAGGGACGGTGACGAGGACGTCACCGGGGTCACTGCAGCATCCATGTCAAAATTTAGCTACACTACTGTTAGCACGGTGGGACCATGCTAAGTCTTAAGTGGGGGGCTCGTCCGGGATCATTATGGCAAAGCTTTCTTGTTCAGTGCACTGTTTTGTTGTGAGATTTGTCTCTGGCTTTGATCTTGTGTTCTCAGTCTATACAGCATGCTTTAGCTGGTGATTATCTGCTGTTATTGGACTTTCTGTGTTGGAAGGTAGCTTCAAATAGTTGTTTGTGTTTCCAAAGTATCAATGTTAGAACTCAAAAAGTGACAAAAAGCATGAAGAAGGATACCTAAAGTATCAACATAAGAAAGAATGCAGAGGTTGAACCAAGTCATAGAGCTCATTCAGACTGATGCTCACATGGTATTCACAAAAACTATGGACAGATCCTTAGAAAACAATCTACCCTCAGACACTGTGCTGCAAAGGAAAATCATGTAAATACCCTGTTATTCCTACTGTGATGTAATATTGTTCATTGCATGATACAATCTATAAATAATAGAGCACTCTTGTCTTAGGTCACCTACATAATGGCTACAAAATGGTACAGTCATCATTGATTAGCATGCATGGTTGTGATGTTTCCGTTATTGTTAAATGTTTAATCCGAAACCCTTAAGGATGAAAAGTAATCATGCAGACGTTGTTCGTAAAAAAGATTGGGGACGGTTTGCCCAATAAATCATGTTCGTGAAGCGAAGACAACAGTTGAACCTCTGACCACCAAGTGCTGTGATGCACATGGCCAAGGACATGGGTGTTATTTATTTATTTATTTATTTACTTTTAATATTTCATGTTTATGTACACTCTATATGGCCATTTTCCACCTATTAGCCCTCATCATAGGATGCTGCCAACTGGGAGGGTAAGCGAGTATATGCTTCCTCCAAGACATGTGAAGCCAGCCACCTTTTTGAACTGCCACCAATGCAGTTTCGTTAGACAGCTCGACACATTTGAAAGAGAACGCTAGCTGCCAATTCTGTTATGTCAACTAACTGATGCCCAAGTTTGCCAGCGTCATGTAGTGTGATGGGCTAGACCAGGGGTGCACAATTCTGGTCCTGGGGTGGATGATGTCAAGCACAGTTGGGTAGTTCTCTAACTCAAACACACTCATTTAACCGAGCAATTAACAGATGAGATGAATCAGGTGTGGTTAAGAAGGTATATCACCAAATTGTGCTGGACACCAGCCCTAAGGGACCTGACGTTGTACAGCCCTGGTCTAGAGCATCTTACCTACCTGGAGAAAGCGAGGTCAGTTATGCCACATATGGCTGTGGTATCACTTGTGACCAGACTCACATGGCTTAGACAAGTGGAACCACTCAGGAGCCTTTGGTCATTTTATACATCAAGATAACTCAGTTGTGAGTTATAAATGCCACCATCAAAGTGTTGACTCTATCGTTGGGAGAGTGCAAGTTCGGTCTCTCTTCCTATTGGACAGTCAGCAACTTAAGGAAGTTGAGCCTCAATCCCAGTGTTTAGGACAACATGATTTATGAGGGTAAGAAGAACCTTTCTAAAATTTAAAGAGCTTGGACATAATCTGAAAGTTCTGAACATCCAAGCCAAGAACCATTTAGAAACCTTTTTTGAACCAGGTTGAGCCACAGAATTTAATCTTTTACCTCCAAAGTTGTAAGTGTGCTAATCTTGAGACTTTTTAGTCTGTAGATACTATGAATTATTCACTGTCTATTCTGAAGCTGATGTTGGGGGAGTTTATGTTCTTCGGTTTGCCCTTTTTGAGCCGGGCTGATGCTCCAAGTTGCCAGATTCTGTATATCAAATTATGATGAGCTCTGTTATGGGTCTGTGACATTCCTCAGGGAGACACGTCTCAGTCCCAGGTCCATGTCTTTGATGCATATCTCCCAGCTCATTGTTCTTGAAGTTCAGCACACAGTGAAATCAATTCCGTTGCTTAAACAAGAGACAGAGATGGAACCCATCTTAAGTCCTTGTCCAATCCATTATAATTCACTGTTCTACACTGCCGTTCCGCATCAGAGGCAGCTGCTCATTTTTTGAAAGGCGCTCACTCGTCTCGAGCAATTTTGCTTTGGGGAAAAATGAAACACAGGAAGGATAATAAACTGCGGGGGGATGTTCTTCTCCACGACCCCAGTGGTGGTGTCTAAATCCACACTATTTAAATGCACACGGAACATCAAAAAATCAAAATGGCTGATTTGCCTGTGTGTGGTTGTTTAATTGCTTTCTTCCTCATTGTACAGGCTGAGGAGGCACCTGGGACAGTTGTGGTCTCTCAAAGCCTCAAAGCCTTCTCTGAATATATGAAAAGCAATCCGAGTGCCTGTTTGTAGTGAGGTTAATGCATGTAGAGAGCCCTCTTATCTCAATTCCTATCTGAAGATGAGATTTAAAAAAAATCGGATTTGCCTTGGCCTGCATTTTCTTTGATGAGATGATTTAACTGCACTGCACCACTGCAGTGTTTCATTCTAACTTTATTCCTCACTTTTAAAGGCAAATCTCATTTTGATCTTGTTTCTCAGAATCTTAATTACAGAACAGATGCCTGTTCATTATGAAAGAACAATTTTACTCCTCGGTCCCATAACTTACCCATAAATTACATGTTAATTACATAGTAATTACCAAAGAATTCACACATTAACCCTGAATCCAAGATTAAGGCTTATTATTCAGCAACCACATGGACTAAAATGCACTTTGGACCCACCGGTGGGGTAAATAGGTGTTAATTACTGAATAAAAGCCTACACTTCTGAAAATAAAGGTGCCAGAATGGGTTCTTTGAAATGATGCCCTTCAGTTGATGGTTTAGGGAACTGCAAGTGGTTAGTCTGTGAAGAATCCTTTTTTGTGCCTTTAGCCCTGCATGATATGGGTAGCATAGTAAAATGATATTGTGATTGCAATATGCCTTACAGTATATTAGAAAACACACTGAGGAACTTTTGACTGGTTCACAGATGGAAAAGCACTATTTCATTTGTGAAATTTACTCTCTTTAGATTATTTATGGTTGTTGGATTACACCTACCTTCGTTGGTCCAAATCTGGAACTGTGATTGGTCGGGATGCTCACGCTGCCCAATAAAACATTTAGTGATTAAAGGGATTAAGTGCAAAAATCATCAATATTGCCACGATTAAAAAACGATGTACTTTGGCGCCCTCATTTAATTGATCCGCTTCTCGAGTAAGCCGAGTGCAGAGCACAGAGTAAACACTGATATGTAATGTAGTCCTACCTCGTGGTGAAGGACATCATGAAATAATTTTAATTGTAGTTTACGGCTATTCCCGCTCTCTCCCTCCATCATTCACATGTGCGTAATCAGATGGAACGCAGCAGATCTGGACCGGAATTCATAATTCAAACTCATTTACCCTGCCTATGCCGTACACTGAGCCCACGCTTGCATTCCCCCTCCCTCTCCACTCCTTTTCTCTCTCACACATACACAGTCAGTCAGTCCTCTCTCTTTACTTCCTTAAAGACCACCTGTGTATGTTGGTAGTATGTATGTGATGTACAACTGCTGTTTCCCAGGTGGGGGAGTTGTCTCTCCAGAGGTGCTGCAAAGCTCCTTCTAGTCCTCCGGCCCTTGCTCTGAGGATTTGACACGCTGATTTGTCAATCTGTTTCACTGGGAGCTGACAAATATAAATTCAATTTCCACGACTACGGCTCCTTCGTTCCGAATAGGCCTTGAAGCAGATCAAAATTAGCTCAAAGTGACAAATGGAGGGTCAAATTGACATAGACACCACCTGTGGAAAGGATAACAAGAAAATTAGACATGCCTTAGCTGGAGTTTTCCACTACTTCAGGCAACAAGCAAGGACTCGACAGTAAGCAAAAATCTGTGGTCACAGTTCAATTTAATTTGTACTATAGTGGTCCTGCAGTTAAAAATGAAGGTTCCTAAATGGTTCTTGAAGTCTTGATAGTTGTACAACCTTTGCATTGCGTAGAGGTTTGTTAAACTTTAAGTAGGTTCTTCACTTACACATCTCATTGACAAAGATGGTTCCAGATCCATCCTTGGGAGGTTTTTTAGGTAACCAGACATAGTTCTTTTATGGTACCACACTGAAGCAGCATTATTCAATTCCCTGCTGCGTAACTAACGTGTAATTACACAGTCATAAATCAAATTACTATTCACTACAATTGGTAATATGTAATGAATAACCAGTTGTTTAGACAATGTTTGTTCATCTTTCACCATGTGCTACTGGGGCAGTATGTCAAAAATATCATACACTTATTGCTTTGGAATTTTGCTTTAGAATTCTTCTTGCTTTTGTCTAATTACTTAACTAAATTTTCCAAAAGTAAATGCCAAAACCAGCTTATGGAAACTGCACCAAACTCAACAAAAAAACCTGCTAACCTCTTAAAATGTGTTTACCAAATGATGTGCATAGTAATACTGCAATACAGTCAGCATAGAGCGCTGTACACTTATCACCCATGTATTCATGTAGCCTACAGTTGCCTATTACTGTTAACAGTTTACTGTGTATGTGCCTTTGCAAGTGTGCTTGAAAACAACGAGTGTTTAGAAGTGCGCTATTGAGCTGACGCTCAGCTCTTCACGTTGAAGCATGGTCGCTGAGTGAACAGCTTAGCGAGTAGCTTTTAGAATAAATCTACAAGCATTTTTTTGAATGACAATGCTTAGCTAATGACAATAAAAGGTGTTCTTTATGTAAATAGTGTTAATTGCTAAATTACTGCTGTTGAACCTCAATTATCTGCTGACACTATACTGATAGCAGCCTCTAGCTGCTGTATGTAGAAATTGTTCTGTGTAGAAATTAGCTTTGGGTCGGTTTAGAGTATGTTAAAACATATATTAGAGCAAGAGTTTTTGATAGAATAATCTATAATAATAATTCATGTCTTAATAAAAACAAATGATCTGTTTTTGTGTGTATATGGTCATGTATGGTAGGTACAGATTTTAGGCCTATTCCTTCATTTCCATGTTTACTTTTTTGTAGTTGGGTTTTTCTCTGCACGTATATCGGGCTGGGTTTTAGATTTATAGCTGAATAAAAAGACTTGCAGAAATACAATATGAATAATTCACTGTAAACTCATTGTTTATTTATAGTGTTGGACAATGTGGAAAAAATGCAGTTAAGTGTCTGTAAACTAAGCATCCAAAGAGTAGCCAACAGTCTGGTGATTTCAAAGGAGTCAGTGGATTGTAGGCCATTGTCTAGTTGTATTCAAACCTGAATTGCTATTGAGACAGTGATACTGGGGTTAAAAATGGAGTTTATTTGGCTCTAACACAGTCTCTCGGCCACCGTAGCCTTAATAGAGTGAGCGAGCGTGTGCGGGTTGGTGTGTTTACCAGGTGTCATAGTGCCAGATCATTCTTTCCAAAGCAGGCCGACCCGAGGCGGTGTTCATTATTGGTAATTTATACGTTGATTAGTGCTAATGCTGACTTGTGTTCAGTTGTTTGTGTGTTGAATCTTCATGTTCCACCAATTTTCCGCTATGTAAAAGTCATACCGCTTCCAGCTCCTCATCTTGTCCCCTCCTGCTTTGGATCCATATTGCCAGTCTGTGTGATTAATATCATTCTGCGATTGGGAAAATAAGAATATTTTTCCTCAGGTGAAGACACATTTTTTTTTTTTAGTAATTCAATAGTCCTTCAGAAGGAACATACGGTAATGAACGGTAGTTACGCAAATGAAAAATGGCCCACTTCAGCTGCAGTGTAAAGTTGTTTACAAGTAATCTGTTCTCATCGCTGCTCACACTCTTGTCCATTATTTTGTGGCTTCTGGTGCAGTAGGTGGAGAATTACCGGGGCAGTTTTAGCCTGCATGACTAGTCAAATTGACACTTTGCTCAAAATACATTTTTACTGCTATAACTACAGTGCAGTGCAAAAGCCAAAGAGCACTCTTCATTTGATTTACTTTCGGTGAAAAACACTCATCATTTACAAATGATTCATTTTTCAAAAGAAAATACACTTAACTCTCAACAACTGAATACCAGGTTTTCAGTACTCACTGTCCACGCTGCCTTCATTACAGCTGCCATTCTTTTCTGTAGATTTGTTTTCAGTTTTCCAAAGAGATCTGTAGGGATGTTTTTTTCCACACCTCCAAAGTTCAGTCTCAGAATGTGGGGACATCCTATGCTTTTCACAATCCAAGTAATCTCAAGCAAATTCAATGACGTTGAGGTCGGGACTCTGGGATGGTCAGCCCACTGTTCTGAGAACAGCTTCTTTTTTTTTTTTTAATCTATTTCCTCTTCTCAGTAACAGCTTCTTGACAGCTACACATCCTTTCAGACTCACAGTGTTGAGTTGTCTTCTAACAATGGAAGGATGGACAGCTGTGGATTTCAGATCTGGATCAAAAGTGGAGCTTGATTTTTCTCCTCTCTCTCAGAGATGAAAGCTTTAAGTACCGTTTATCTCATAGTGACAGTTTTGGTGGGCTATCAGGTCTTGAACAGTTGTTGGGAGTTCACCATTAATTATAGAAACTCCTGTTTTTCTGCCTGTTTTCTTTTGACTTTTTGTTTCCTTGCAAGTGGATTATTTTATATCTTATCTCCTCAGAAATGTCTCCTAAAAAATAACTGGTGCTTAAATGCAATTTCACTGGAAATGAATTAACTTTAGAGCAGTCTCTGGCTTTTATGTAGTGCTGTATGTTACACATGCATCAGATGAACAGAGTCAACAGGCCCATACACACTTAAAGGATTAGTTCAGTCAAAAAAGCTAATGTTGCTAACCATGAATGAAAGCATATAGCCAACATGTAGCATTGTGGAGCTTGTATTCATAGTTAGTCACATTAGCATGTTTGATCAAGCTATTTCTTTTAACAGTTTCCTTCCATAAACTTTTTTTTGCATATTTTACTCATTTTACTTATGAATAGTTCCAGATATTGATGGCACTTTGATTAGTTTTTAGATTTTCTAATATTAAGCAAATATTGATTGCATATTGACTGAGCATATTTTTGTCCAACCATGTAACATCCAAACTTTTACAACTGTCTTTGACTACTGTTCATGATAAATTAGACAGAAAATGTGCTTTGTATATGTATATGACTACTATCACTGCCATACTTCTTAGCAACAACTGTGTGACAGTCTCTGTCATAGCCTCTGTTTCTAATTCTGTCAAATACATGCTTGGAATTCAAGGAGCAGTTTTGTTATGTATAAATGTCTGTGTATTGTTGAGGTCAAGCTAAAATAAAGCCTACATTGTAGAAATATATTGTCCATGATCATATATTGGCAGAGGGGAACCCTTGGGGCCTTCAGAGGTGCATGTCTGTATTTTATTGTTTTGTTCAACAGAATCATTGCAAGTATTACAGTATTAATTGTTTAATTGTTAAGATTTGGATAGTCTTGAAAAGGCCAGCAGAAAACTGGCCAGTCAGGAACTGTTTCTCTTCATGGTATCTAGGTAGGTATAGTTAAGCAAACTCTTCTATTGGTTAAGACTTCCAAAGTTGAAGAGAAGTTCTAACGCATTAGATTAACTCAGCATAATTACAAAGTAACAGAGGAATCATCTGAGCATTTACAACTATGGCATTTGGCAGACGCTCTTATCCAGAGCGACTTACAATTTTAAACAGGTGGTCTTACCCAAGGGGTCTTATTGGTATAGTGTATGGTGCTTGCCCTGGTGGTGGATTGAACCTCAGTCAACAGCAGGCAGAGGTGTCAACCACTACACTATACCAACCACATTTTAATTTCCAATATGTAGGACCACTTTTATGAGGGAAAAAAACCCCATCACTCTAGGCCATACAGAAGAACTCTACAGAAGAGCTCTATACCAGCTCTCTAGAGTCAGTATGAAACTGCTGCAAGATAAAAGATATGCTAATATGTCTGCCACAAGCTTCAAATACAACATGGGATGTTGTTTAGAAGCTTCAAATGTCTGTGTTTAATCTAAAATGTTTATGCAAATTGGTATTAGCTTCGTGTTCACAAACTACTAAAATAACGCAAAGATGCTAGCAGAAGTTAGCATTATTGTTGAGGTGGGTTTTTCCATGTTTTCACCAAGTTTGGCTATTTATAGCTCTACCAGTCACTGTTTGCCACAGTTTGTTAAACGGTGTTATCACAACAGCTTCTTTTCTCAAAGTTTAATTATTTTCTCACAGAGCTCACAAGATTTAGCGACATCTGTTGCAGACAAAAAGATTTAAGAACCTCACTAACATTTTAGCTGTTGATTATTTACCATAACAATCTGTAATTTTACTATCTGTTTTTGAAAGACATCGAGGTCAAATAAAAACCTCTTGCCATTGCCCTCTTGAGGTGTTAGCGGGGACATGATCTAGAGTCACCTGTAGGGCCAGGCACAGTGAACCAGCAGGTAATTCGACTTTGCTTTTCACCTGTGTCATTTGCTGGCAGCTGACTTTAGCGTGTCTGTCTTTCAGTAGATGTTTGAGGCTGGGAGAGGGAGAGGGGGAAAGGGAGGGGGGGAGAGAGAGCTTGCTTGACACAGAGCCAGCATAAAAATGACTGAAGTCAAACGCTCTGAAAGTTTAGTTCTGTTTGTCTTGCCGGTGGCTGAGAAACTAAGTCGAAATCCTTTAAGTTCCTCCATTAAAAGTTTCGGCTGTGACTCCCGTGTCCTCCTTCCCCTTAAATCCAAGGGTTATCACGCTGTTAAGGCACCAGTCAGAAGGCACTTGTTGATATGCAATGTTATTTGTTTACATGCATTTGCCTCAAATGCACCCATGTGATCACAAGCCTTGTACTCCACATCAGCTAGTGAGGGAGCAGCTGTAGGCTTTAAGAAACATGTGATGTGGCATGTCATCACTTTGCTACTGAAATCTAAATGCTTCCAACTGAAGCAGCAGCTTTGCATTTACGGCTTTGAAATGTTGTGATTACAAATCACAGGTTATGTAGGACCAACTTTCATTTTACTTTTATGTCATTCTTCTGTTCTGTAGTCCGGTACGTTATGTAGCAGTCACCACAGTAGCAGCCTAAACCAGACTCATATATTTATCTGTATTACAGCATTATTGACTAATGCAGCTGCCCCACATTAATTAAGTACCTTACATATTATAACAAAATTCTTTTCTTCATATATCTTTCTAATATATGGGGTCTGGGGTCAGAGCTTAGGGCCAGCCATGATACACTGCTGAAGCAGTGAGGGTGAAGTGTCTTGCTTAAGAGCCCAACAGTGGCAGCTTAGTAGACATGGGTATCGAACCCATGATCACCCAAAGCTCTAACCACTAAGCCGACCCTGCCCCAAAATCAGTACACCTAAGCACTGATTTTGTGCACTGACATTTAAAAAGCCTAACAAAACAGATGCTAAGCAAACTGTTGGCTCACAGTTTTTACAAAATTCTACACGTTTGCCATCACCCACCTCCATATTTCTATTAGGATTAATTTGACCGGTGCACTTAAAAGTATGAACTGAATGTGTGAATAAATGCAGGCAAATGTCACATGATAAACATACATATGAGACTGAACAAGTTACATGTCAAATCATTAAAAAAATCTAATCAAATCATTACATTCATGTACAATTGTAAATTGGTATGTGTAGGCAGTGGTGAACTGTTACTATTAGTGCTAGGTCTTCTGTTTAGGCCATACATATCAAAACTTTGTCAAAAACTAATTTCAGTGCTCTAGTATTAAGCATGAACATGTTTTGACTTCTGAATTACACACAGACATTTAAGGCTTATAAAAACACATTATTAACACATACATCTATTAGGGAAAACATTATGACAACCTGCCTAATATGTTGTTGGTCCCCTGTGAGCTGCCAGAACTCCTCCATCCCACTGAGATGTGGACTCATTGGACAGCTGAGTGCGTTTGAAGGTAAGCAGCAACTGCCAGTTCTACTACGTCAGCTAACAGACGCCTGCACTGGTTAGCATTGCACTGAGTGATGGGAGAAATGAGGTGCCATCCTACCCACCCAGAAAGACAAGGCCAATTGTGCTCTCTTGGACTCTCAGCCATGGATGGCTGTAGCATCACCAGGGATCAGATTTACAATCTCCTGATGATAAGGCCAGCGCTTAGATGGTTGCACCACTCCTATAATTTGCATGGAGGAGCTGTTGCTGATTGGACTTTTTATTCCAGCTCATCCCGCTGATGCTTGATTGGATTGAGATTTGGCGAATTTGGAGGCTGGGGCAACACCTTGAACTCTTTATGTTCTTCAGACCATTCACAAATATGTGTGCAGTGTATCAGGAAACATTATCCTGCTAAAAGAGGCCACTGACATCTGTGCTAATGAGGTTTAAGTAACAAGAACCCCCAGACTCAGGATTTCCCAGCAGAACATTGCCCAGAGCATCACACTCCCTTCACAGGCTTGTCTTCGTGATGAATCTGTCTATTGAGGTACAAACAATGTAAATGTATGTTCAAAGTTACAAAAGTGGTTTTAAGGACTAATGGTGTACTTTAAATGAGGTGAAAAGTACATATTTGTACCCTTTCATTATCTAATGTTTTAAAACAGAGCAATAAAATAAAAAAAGCCTGGAAATGATACAAGGAGTCTCATCAAAACAACTTAGAAAATATAATTTCAATGGATTATGATACAGTGATGATCCTCGACTAAAGGTACTCAGATGTACCCTTAACGGTGCCACCCCAGTGATGAGAGGTGTACTGCCCCAGTGACAGTTATGAGTGTGTGATGTTAACCCTCTCGAAATGAACGTCTTGTTGAGCGGGTGTGAAGCTAATGATTCTCTGCTTTCTCACATCATGTTCTTTACATGTTAAATGATTTATTTGCATTGTCGCTGTTAAAATTAACAATGAAAATGAAATAAAATCTAAAATATGGCCTGTGCAAAAGTTTTACATTTTATTGTCCATTTTAGTGAAGCATGTGCTACAAATGCAGCAGATACAGTCAAGATGTAACATGCTGCAGTATTCCTTTACACCTAGACCAGTGCTGTCAGAGCCCCACTGTTACAGACATCTCACATAAGATTTTTTTCTTCTGCATAACTATCATTATTGCGATGTAGAACAAAATGCAATGCTGAACAGAAGCTGATGAAATATGACAAAGTTTGGTGTAAACATTTGTGAGCTGGGGTCTTACCTAGAAAATACAGTGTTCTTGTCTTTGTGTTGTCATTGAGGGCAAGCCCCAGAGAACTAGACCTTCCAGTGAACCAGTTAATGCTTTTATCTTTGTCTCTGGCAGCAAAATGCCCTCTGAAGAAAGCTGGCTACACTACTCTACCACAACAATAACAGTCACTTTGCCATATTAGTAACTTTTTTATTTCATAATTATGCCACTTTGCTAGAATTGGGTTTGTGCCAGGCTCAAATCACTATAATTTTATATATGTATCTGAAACTAATTTGGATTTATATTATTGAAGACAGTGATTTCAAACTTTAGAGCAGTAGTGTATGTACTCTTGGAAGTTAGCTGACTAGGCAGCAGCTTGATGACCATATACTGGCCCTTTTTGAAGTTGGATCAGTCATCTTTTATCGTTTTCATAAAGCAGCAGCTGACCAATTGGTCTGACTCTAGGATGAAGGAGAGCTGGCCTGAAACCAGTGCAGACAGATGGTCCATAGCTCTAAGGGACAAGGCCTCATGTGGCCACTTTGACCAATCAGCGCAATCCATCGAGAAGCAATCCCTATGAGATAGACCGCCAGGATAGAAAGATAGATCAACTTTTTTTTTGGCTTGGAAGAGTTTTTCTATCTGTTTCCTTTTCAGACTCTTAGTGTTGAGTTGTCTTCTCACAGTGGAAGGATGGACATGTGGCTTCAAGAGTAGAGCTTGATTTTCTCCATGAAGCTGCATGAAGTTCTGTTCATCTAATGGTGACAATATTTGTGGTCTATCTTGCTCTACATCTTTTTATCATTTGGATCTCCATTTTTTGTGCATCTTTAAGTGCAAGTGATAGCTCATATCTAAACTCTCAAGAAATGGCTCCTGAAAAATGAATAACGTGTGTTTGATGAAATGGCCAATGATTTTATTGACAAAGATATATAAACATACCTGTCCATCACACCATGTAAGCTTTTTTTTTACATCCCATCAAGTTGGCTATGACAGCCCCCACTTTTTTTGGTCCATTTGGAGTGTATCTGTGGAAATTCAGTCCAAAATGCATTTGTGAGGTCAGGCACAAGACAACATTCTAATTCATCCTGAAGGTGTTGAGTGGGGTTCAAGTGACGGCTTTGTGCAGGCCACTGGAGCTTCTCCACACCAAACTCATCAAACCAAAAAATAATAATAATAATAATAATAATCAGGAAATAAGTATCAGTGGTAATATATATATATATATATATATATATATATATATATATATATATATTAATGACAGTCAAGTCAACAACAGTCAACAATCATCATCATCATCTTTATCTTTCATAGTATCATACTAGCTATTGGCTGAATCTGCCTGTTTTAGGAGAGTGAGACTGAGCTCTATGTTACACTTATAACAGTGTGAGTAACATCTTTCTCACAGTCTTGGAATCCCTCTTCACACCCGCTCTGCGGAAAGAGCTGTCCGTTCTGTTCTTCTTTAGAAGAACAGCTGTGGGCCAAAAGCAGGCAGCCGTCTGACAACAGATATTGAGGAAATCAAGGCAAGCCAGCAGAGCAGAATGGGCGTTGTATGGAGGGCAGAAAGAGCCAGGGGATTGCTCTATGTCATCCGCCTCGTACACTGCTTCATCATCAAAGACTTGTGTAAAACCATCGCTGAATACTGAGTAACGAGCACTGAGCATCAGTGCCAGTAGGTCATTTGCATCCTTGGGGGTTAACAGCATTAGCATAGACCAGTTATCGGATGAAACAGCTTGCTAGTAGCTCATCATAAGACCATAAAGAGAGACAATCATTTGACATAGAAGAATTCCAGCAGTTTTGGAGTGGTTTTCAAGTGTGGTGACTCATAAAGTATGGAAATTTTGAAAGCAATATTTTTGAGGGAACATTTACCAGACTGAGTGACTTATGCTTTTAAGAAAGGGCAACATATGTCTATTCAGCCACCTACTGCTGCTTGAAAGCTGGTGGAAGGAATTTTAGTGAATTATGTGGAGGTACTAATACCCCTTGAGGTGTCTTTAAAGTTTGAAGTCAGTCAAATGAGTCACTTCAACTGAGCTCTGTACAGGCACTGCATCCCCAGTACCTTTTCAATATACTGAGTTGCCAGTGTATTCGATACAACCTATACCTCTTTGCCATTTTGTCAGAAATATCTACCATATACAATTGTATGTAAAAGTTTATGGAGCCCTGGCCAGATTGCAGTGAAAAGAAGTCAATAACCAATCCAGTATACTGTTTCAAAAAGTACCATTTACTGTTAGTATTAATGCATGGTTATTTATATTTGATTAGCTTTAAAAAAAATAGAAAGAAATGGTAATTGGAGCAAAGTTTGGACACCGTTCCACTCGTGAAGTCTCAGAACTTTATTTAAATCATTAGGCCTTAAGTGACTCAGTAGGATTGGTTAGACAAGTCAGGAATTTTCTTATGCAATTCTAAACTGATGAGTCTATTAAATTCACTGACTTGTCAATCCTTGTCCTAACACTCAACAACTATGAGCTCCTCTAAGCAGCTGGCTGAATGTCTGCAAATGACACTAATTGATGCCTACAAAAGAAGAGTATCGAAGGATATCAAGGTGCTTCAAGATTGCATTTTCCACTGTCTGAAATGCCATTAAACCCTAAAAATCCCATACTTATTACATATTAAGGCTTATTATTCAGTAACTACAAGGACTTCAATGCAAACTGGCTGAGCTATTCTTAGGTTATAGATGTATGTAATAAAACTTTGGGTCCACTGGTAGGTCCTGGCCATTTTAGGGGGTTAAGAAGTGGCAGTTAGGGGAACTGTGGAAGTCATGATAAGATCTAGATAACTAAGAAAACTCTCAGGTAGAACTATTCATATCCTGGCCTGAAAAGCCAAGCAAAGCCACCATATGACAGCAAACGACCTGCAGGACAGTTTAGATGGAATGATGAGGTGCTACTGTGCAGTATTGCTTGCATAAATCAGAAGGAAACCTTACCTGTGACCTTATCTCAAAGTGTATCCTCAAAGTCTAGGCATTAAAGGCATTTTATAAACAAGTGCTATGAACCGGTAAAGTAAAAATGAATTTTTTGGCCACACTCACCAAAAGTATGTTTGGAAAAAAAGGTGCAATATTTCATGAAAAGGACACCTTGCGAACTGTTAAGCATGGGGTGGATCTATCATGTTTTGGGATTGTGTTGCAGCCAGTAGCACAGGACACATTGCATGATGAGGTGGAAAAATAGGTTCCACTAAATATCAGCAAGTTCTGGAAGTAAATGTGACGCAGTCAAAAAACTGAAGCTGAAAAGCGGCAGGCTCCTACAATTGGACAACGATCCAGAAACATTGCCCCGATGAACTACATCAAGGAACACTAGCTAAAGGTCTTGGAATAGTCCTCACAGTCGCCTGACTTGAACATCATTGAAAATCTCTTGGTAGATATTAAAAACGCTGTGCATTCAAGACTTAGGAGACTGCCTTAGGTATAAACTTATATAACTTGCACATGCTTTTGAAAAGAGACCACCACAGAATCACCACTGGCAAAGTGGTGGACCATACTCAACACAGCAGTGCGTGCACAGACAGACCATAGAGAGGGCTTAAGCATCTGCCCTCTTGACCTCAGACTGTACAAGTGCTCTCCTGGTCAGCGTGTATAATAATTGTTTATTATATTGCCTCTACTCTTATTAAAGATATGTTTTGTTGAGGCATGACTGGCTCAGTCTCATCCCAGGAATACAGCTAATGGGTGGGCTCAGGTTTCATGAGCTTTACCCACTCAGAGCTCAACAAAGGAAAATTAATACCATTTAAACTGCACAAAAATGCACAATCAAACTTTTCTATACAGTATCTCACAAAAGTGAGTACACCCTTCACATTTCTGCATATGCAACATTTTATTATGTCTTTTCATGGGACAACACTATAGAAATGAATCTTGGATATAACAAAGTAGTCAGTGTACAGCTTGTAAAGCAGTATAGATTTACTGTCTTCTGAAAATAACACATAGCCATTAATGTCTAAATAGCTGGCAACACAAGTGAGTACACTTCACAGTGAACATGTACAAATTGTGCCCAATTGTGTCGGTGTTCCTCCCTGGTGTCATGTGACTTGTTAGAAGCTACAAGGTTACAGGTGTGAATGAGGAACAGTGCTGTTAAATTTTGGTGTTTTGGGCACAATTCGCTCATACTGGCCACTGGATATTCAACATGGCACCTTGTGGTAAAGAACTTTCTGAAGATGTGAGAAATAGAATTGTTGCTCTCCACAAAGACGGCCGAGGCTACAGAAAGATTGCAAACACCCTGAAACTGAGGTACAGCACAGTGGCCGAGGTCATACAGCGGTTTTCCAAGACAGGTTCCACTCGGAACAGGCTTCGCCACGGTCTACCTAACTGTCTCTTCCCTACAGTCAAGCATGGTGATGGTAGCATCATAGTCAGGAGCTGCATGAGTGCTGCCGGCACTGGGGAGCTGCGGTTGATTGAGGTAAACATGAAGTCCACCATGTACTGTGACATTCTGAAGCAGAGCATGATCCCCTCCCTTCAGAAACTGCACTGCATGACAGTTTTCCAATTTGATCACAACCCCAAACACACCTCCAAGATGACAACTACCTTGCTGAAGGTAAATGACATGGACTGGCCAAGTATGTCTCCAGACCTAAACTCAATTGAGCACCTGTGGGGCATCCTCAAGCGGAAGGAGGAGGAGCACAAGGTGTCTAACATCCACCACCTCCGTGATGTCATCATGGAGGAGTGGAAGAGGATTCCAGTAGCAACCTGTGCAGCTCTGGTGAATTCCATGCCCCTGAAGGGTCAAGGCAGTGCTAGATAATAATGGTGGTCACACAAAATTTTGACACTTTGAGCACAATTTGGACATGTTCACTGTGAGGTGGACTCTTGTTGGAACTTGTGTTGCCAGCTATTTAGACATTAATGGCTGTGTGTTGAGCTATTTTCAGAGGACAGTAAATCTGCACTGCTATACAAGCTGCACACTGACTACTTTGTTATATCCAAGTTTCATTTCTATGCTGTTGTCCTATGAAAAGATATAATAAAATATTTGCAGAAATGTGAGGGGTGAACTCATTTTTGTGAGATTCTGTATATTTTGAGTTATACAGTATTGTGCAAAAGTCAGACACTACATTCATTTATTTCATTTCCAATCAAAATAGCCCCTAAGTTATTGATTTTCCAACACCAGGAAATAAACAAAAACATATATTCAGCAGAAAATTATACAGAAAACACAACAGCTAAATACAATGCCCTCCACAAATATCGGCACCCTGGTAATCATGAGCAAAATGATCATTTGCCATGTGTTCTCCATTCTCATTACTGTACTGTTGCCATTGGGCCAGCCTAGGCGACGTCAAGTGGGAGCCTTCTGTAAAGCCACTGCTGTTTTGTCTATATATTTTATGTATGTTCTCCCAGAGCAACTTGGTGCATATGGTGTCCCTTTGGCTGACTGGTCAACCTCTTGGAGGTTTCTCCTTTCCCCTTTCTTTTGCACTTGGCTTGCTTTGTGTGAAGTCACTACCCTTGAGGTTTGGTAACTTGTGTATATGTGTGGTTGTGGTTTGTGTAATCTCCAGTGTGTGGGACCCAGTGCAAGAGTGCCGGAAGCCAGTTATGGTTATAGACAGATGATCATACCATATTAAGAAAGCTGCACAGCCAGTAACCTTGATTGTGTTCTTTTCTTTATGTCTTACGTGTTGGAGGGGGCAATGCCCCACATTGTTTGTCTTTTTTTAAATAGGTTTTCTTAAATGAAGTTATTAATACAATTATGTATTTTGTTTTTGTATTTTGTCCATTGGCTTTCCATGTATTGCCATTTTAATTTTTAAGTAAATGTTGTAAACTGTACTGCATCCCAAGTCTCCGTGCATTTCTGAATGAATCTATGTGCTTTTGGGGTTGTAATAGAACGTATTCCCTGGGGTGAAATTCCCTAGGTGGCATAGTCGAGCTGCAGGGTTTATTTAATGCTTAAACGAGGGTCGCACTTTGTTGTTAGGAATTCCATTTTCTCTTTTTCTTTTAATAATGTTTTGATTTCTACTTTTGAAAACCCCTGTTTTATTTTCCTTTGACTTTCCCTTTCCTTATGCACATCTATTATCATCTGTCTAATCTCTTTAGAAATATCACTTTAAAATGAAAAACTTTTAACTGGTAGTTTACTGGAACTATGAATATGACTTTATTCTAATGTACATTGTGATAAACTCACTGCAGAGGTAAATTGTTATATATAGATTAATGTATACATATGGAATATATATAAAAATATATGGACTAAATATATATATATATATATATATATATATATATATATATATATATATATATATATATATATACATTTATGTAGTCCAGATGAACATCATGAGCAGATGGGCTTGACCTACAGAGTGCGCCCCCTTTGTGGCATTTTTAACAAAATGGCCGAAGAGCTTAGGTCAATAGTATCTATAAAGAAGCTCTGATTACATACTACAAAGATTATTGCATTAACAAGAGAGCTTTCTTTTTTTACCTTCATTTATTTTCTATTTGCTATTCCGATCCCACTTGATAGAATTGGAATCTATAGAGCTTTTTTAGTGAATCACTGGTGCAAACAGGATGCTACTGTGCTAATAAAACTGATGGGTTTGAATAAAAAACTTCTATTGAGAACTCATTTCTCTGGTCATTCACAGAGAATTGCTTCAGGGCCTCAGAATTACTCTTAATGGTTTTCAGTCCTGCCATTAAACTACCAAGTCAAGGCTAACTCATCAGCATCCATTAATTTTTTTCACGAACACTCTAAGCCCACTTTGGTGCCATGCTACAGATGCTCTTTTCATTTAGGTAATTAATCTACAATAGGTCACAGTTGTCATTTATGAAGATGTAATGGACTGTACATTACTCAGGCTCTAAAAGCTTTACGGAAAGAACTTCCTTTGGAATGACGCAAATGGGCATCAGCAGCAATAACTAATCTCATGAACAGAATTTGGCAATTGAAGCGGTGAAGCATATGACCTTGTCTTCTTTAGTTTTGTGTGAGTTTGGCAGTGGAGTGTCGCGCGCAGCAGAAGTGGGTATTATTCAAAATTAAAGTGCAGATTTCTGAAGTTGAAGCTGAAGTGTTTGATGCCGAAGAAGAACCAGCTTTAGTTTGTTTGATGTGTTTGATGCGTAACGAAGCTGAATTAAGAATTTTCCAGAGCACTTTTTATTTGTGTATGCACATTGTTCATTAATATACTAAGTCATTCAGCTAGTTCTTTGCTAATGTGTCTACTGTATGTAATGAGAGACAGTCTAGCAGGTTAGGTGTTGACTAGAGACTCTGTTAATAAGCATAGTTCAGGTAGAGCACATGTTCCAGTGAGGCCTGTATACCTTCTTTGTATTTGCTAACTAGAAATCTTTACTTCTGAATAGGGGGACAGGTTGTCTTTATTTAGAGATAACTGGTGAGGTTGTGATAGAAAATGAGAGTAATAAGCACATCATTGCAGTCAATAATACTCGTCCTCTGGAAGATACTTAATTCACTATAGTTACTGTTAAGTCATATAGTAATAAGCAGTCAGATAATCAGCTTGATGAGTTAGTTGCCAGGTATTAACTTGATAAGGGCATTACAATAGACACCTTAATGTTGTACAAATGATTATACTGTATGATACATAAATAAAAGTTCTCTGGAAAATACAATGAACAACAAACAACAAATACTGAATGTAAGTATAAATAGTCTATCTACCCAACACTCTTAAAAAGTTTTTTTGAATGATGCCACAGAAGAACCTTCCTAAAGAACCATTTTTGCAAAAGAGGTGTGTATGTGAAAGTTGAACTTTTTGTAGATCACTGTACTGGTTCTGACACATTTCCATCAGAATGTTGAAGTCTGTTGTATTATACACCATTTTTAGACATCAAATCATCCAGCAACACAGTGGTGCAATATACCATTACAAAGCTTGAAATCTCAGGATTCAATTCCCACAAATCGATTTATTGTCAATTTGTTGTTTACAGCAGTAATGATCACCTCATTTGTAACATAAGCACCAAATAAGCCAACATTAGCAAATCTTACCTACAATGCCTTGCTGCTCTCCACAGAGACAGAACATGCGGTCTTCACACCACGGCATGATTCAGAGCTCAGTTTAGAGATCTGTAGAGTTATGGAAATAAACTCCTCCATTTCAGCCTCTGTTACTCCCTGTCAGTAATTCATACAATTATTTTGATAGTTGGAAAAATGAGTGTTATCTTACAAATGACTTATTTTGGAACAAAACCTTGTTTCTCCATTTTTGTCATCATTCAATTTTTGACATAATTTGAAAATGCCTTTTGCTCTTTACATTGCCTGTAAAATTCATGATGAATGGACCAAAACAAATGGGTCAAAAAGACCTAGAAAAAGGTCTGGCTCTATTGACTTACACTGAAAGTGACGTTTTTCTTTCTCCTGTAAAGTTACCATTTCAGAGATACAAGGTTTTGTTCTGACAACAGTGAAATGAGACCAAAATCATGACTACAGCCCAATGTATGTGAGAACAGAGGTCCTTTAACCGTGGGCAAAAATGGGGTAACAATTAAAAGATTAGCTCCTTAAATGGCCAGGGCCCACACGTGGGCTCAAAGCTTTGTTACATGTGTCTATAACCCAATGGTTCTTCTATGGCATCACTCCAACGAATCTTTATGCCAGTAAGGATTCATTTTTAAGAGTGCAGCCATCCAATCTCAGGAAAAAGCTGTCAAGTTTCTTTATAGTTATAGGTTTTTATAATGTACATCCAAGCCATTTATTCAACTTTAATTTTTTTAGAGAGTAGCAAGTCTTTCAACTCAGCATGCTGAAAAATCCTCTAATACTACTATTGTTTAGGTTTTGCTTCGAAAATATGCAAAATAATCCAGAGTCAGTGGGGAGTCACAAATTCATTTGAGTTTTCAGCAGACAGGCCTGATGGTTTTTGTCCTGTAGAGGATATAGCAGTGCACTGTGGAGGCTATTCCACAGATTAAGAGTAGCTCACGCCTTCTTTCCAGGCTTTCCACTGTTCTCCGAAGATAAGTAGAGGAGACAGAGAGTGTGGGAGAGAAGGGGGCGGTGGCATTATCATTTTAATGACAAGCTAATAAATCAGGTCTCTGAGGTGTTCGGCTCTAAATACATAAACAGCCTCAGCCGCTGTTTGTCAAATTCACTTCTAACATCCGTGTTCTACCGCATGACCCGGTGGTGCACAAAACGTGTTGATTAGATGTGCTGTCCTCAAGGTTATCACAGCTTTGTGTTGGTAAATTATTTTTTTTTCCTCTTTGAAGTTTAGTCACTTTCAGCTGGTTTGAAAGCTCATAGCTTAATAAATTCTAGCAAAATACAAAGTCTCCAGCCTTTTGTTTATTAGTTTCTGGTCAAAAGAGCAATTAAGTGGAGGTTATTCATTTTTCAGTGTCAAAAGAAGCAGAAACTTAACAGAAAATTACACAAAAACCTCCCACACTAAGTATAATATCAATCGAGAAAATTTGGTAGACCACTTTAACTGTCCACATCAGATAAACAGAATGTTAAGCTTTCATCTTTGAGAGAGAGAGAGAGGAGAAAATCAAACTCCACTCTTACTTCAGATCTGAAAACATCCACAGGTGTTTCTGTCCATCCTTCTACTGTGAGAAGACAACTCAACATTATGAGTCTGAAAGGATGTGTAGCTGTCTAGAAGCTGTTACTGAAAGATAATAGACGGAAAAGCATAGAATTTGCTCGAGAATACCAAAATTGGACAACAGATATAAATCAAGGTTTTATGGACTGTAACTGGGATAACTTGGATAAACCAGCCATTAGGGGTGTACTTTGTGTACTTCTGGTGCCGGTCCCAAGCCCGGATAAATGGTGAGGGTTGCGTCAGGAAGTGCATCCGACGTAAAACTTGTGCCAAAATTATCATGCGGATCACAAATATGATTGCCATACCGCATCGGTCGAGGCCCGGGTTAACAACGACCGCCTCCGGTGCTGTTGACCAGCAGGGTGCCGGTGGAAATTGGACTACTGTAGGTCAAAGACCATCAAAGAGGAGAAGAGGAAGGCGGGTTAGAAGGCAGCGAGAGAGAAGGAAAGGCAGGAGTGTGGAGGTTAGAATAGGGACTCTGAACATAGGGACAATGAGTGGTAAAGGCAGAGAGCTTGCAGACATGATGGAGAGAAGGAAGGTAGATATTCTGTGTCCAGGAGACCAGATGGAAAGGAAGCAAGGCCAGGAACATTGGAGGTGGATTCAAACTGTTCTATCATGGTGTAGAGAGGAAGAGAAATGGAGTAGGAATAATCCTAAAGGAGCAGCTTGTGAAAAGTGTTCTGGATGTAAAGAGAGTGTCGACAGGATCATGAGCCTGAAGTTGGAGGTTGATGGTGTGATTTTGAATGTGGTCAGTTCATATGCACCACAGGTTTGTTGTCAGTTAGAGGAGAAAGAGGAATTTTGGTAGATGTGGTAGATGGTGTCCCTAGAGAGGAGAGATTAGTGATTGGTGCAGACTTCAATGGACATGTTGGTGAAGAGAACAGGGGATGAAGAGGTGCTGGGTATGTATGGTGTGAAAGACAGAAATGTGGAAGGTCAGATGGTTGTAGATTTTGCAGAGAGAAAGGAAATGGCTGTGGTGAACACATATTTTCAGAAGAGGGAAGAACACAGGGTGACATACAAGAGTGGAGGGAGGTGCACACAGGTGGATTATATCCTTAGCAGCAGATGGCACCTAAAGGAGATTGGCGATTGTAAAGTGGTGCCAGGGGAAAGTGTAGCAAGGCAGCATAGGGTGGTTGTCTGTAGAATGAGATTAGAAACAAAGAAGAGGAAGAGAGTGAAGACAGAGCCAAAGATTAGATGGTGGAAGCTGAAGGAGGAGGACGGTTGCAGGCAGTTCAGGGAAAAATTGCAACAGGCCCTTGGGGGCAGTGAGGAGCTACCTGAGGACTGGGAAACTACAGCTAAGGTGGTGAGACAAACTGGCAAAAATGTGTTGGGTGTTTCGTCTGGTCAGAAGAAAGAAGACACGGAAAGTTGGTGGTGGAATGAGGAAGTCCAGGAGGCAGCTAAGAAAAAGTGGGATAACCAGAGAGATGAAGGAAGTAGGCAGGAGTACTGTGAGGCTAGTCGCATAGCGAAAAGAATGGTGGCAAAGGCAAAGGCTCAGGCCTATGATGAGCTGTATGAGAGGCTGGACAGTAAAGAAGGAGTAAAGGACTTGTATCGTTTGGCTAAACAGAGAGATAGAGCTGGAAAGGATGTACAGCAGGTTAGGCTGATAAAGGATAGAGAGGGAAATGTATTAGTGAGTGAACAGAGAGTGTTGAGTAGATGGAAGGAGTACTTTGAAGAACTAATGAATGAGGAAAACGAGAGAGAGAGGTGGACAACGGGGGGAGAGATAGTGGATTAGGAAGTGCAGAGAATTAGTAAGGTGGAAGTGAGGGCAGCTTTAAAAAGGATGAAGAATGGAAAGGCAGTTGGTCCAGATGACATACCTGTGGAGGTATGGAGATGTTTAGGAGAGAAGGCAGGGGACTTTTTAACCAGGTTGTTTAACAAAATCCTGGAGAGTGAGAGGATGCCTGATGAGTGGAGAAGCAGTGCACTGGTCCCCATTTTTAAGAACAAGGGTGACGTGCAGAGCTGCAGTAACTACAGAGGTATAAAGTTGATGAGCCACACCATGAAGGTATGGGAAAGAGTTGTTGAAGCAAGGCTAAGGCGAGAGGTTCAGATCAGTGAACAGCAGTTTGGTTTCATGCCCAGAAAGAGTACCACAGATGCAATTTTTGCGTTGAGAGTGTTGGTAGAGAAGTACAGAGAAGGTCAGAAGGAGCTACATTGTGTCTTTGTGGATCTAGAGAAGGCATATGATAGGGTGCCAAGAGAGGAACTGTGGTACTGTATGAGGAAGTCAGGTGTAGCTGAAAAGTATGTTAGGGTGGTGCAGGACATGTATGAGGATAGTGAGACAGTGGTGAGGTGTGCAGTTGGAGTGACAAATGGTTTCAAGGTGAAGGTAGGGTTACATCAGGGATCAGCTTTGAGCCCCTTCTTGTCGTGTTGAGGAGGAATAGTTGGATATATTGGGTATTCTAAAACTGAACTTTGGAGGTGTGAAAAAAAATCCTTGCAAATGTCTTTCGAAAAATTGACAGCAAGTCTCCCAGAAAGAATGGAACCTGCTACAATGGCTATGAGTGCAAGCTAAATAATTCCATCCAGTTTAATTGGATTAATGTTTTAATAAAAGATTCATCAAATGTGTGGGAACTTTACTGTTTGGCGAGAGAAACATTTTTAAAAAGAGACGACTGCAAGGCCTTTTTCTCATGGAGATTTACTTTTTAATGTCAAGGTCTAAAAAGGTTGAAAAAGGTCTGAAAATGTGAAAAGTAAAAGCATTCCTGTCAAGTCTCACACTTTGGATGTGGCAATTTGCACTGGGGCCAGATCTTACAGTCTCATGTCAAACCTTTTAAACCTTGTACATCACAAAAAACGTCAGATTTGAAAGTCATTTGAAAATGTACTAATGTATTGTATAGAGTATTATGTTGGCGACTGTCTGCTGTGCAACATGCAACATCTTGCAGTCACATGCTGATACTTTTGTGGCATTCTGCAGACTGGAACTGGGCCTTGGATCATTTGTTACCAGGCTGTAAGAATGCAGCAGTGGACAGAGAGAGTTAGCCACAGCCCACAGCTGGGGCAGCACCAACCATAGCAAATTCTTATTACTACCTGCGATTCAAACTTTTAATACTATGAGAAGCAGCCTAATATGTTTCCAAAAGCACATCATTTCCACAATGATGGTCACAAAACACTTGCCACATTGCTCTCACAACAAACAGACTAAGTCCTACAGTTTAGCTTATCGATTTAAAATAATTTTGTTGTTTATCCAAATAAATATCATGTCTAAACCATGGAATTTCAAAGCTACCAGGACCAGCGGAATTGGAAAGATTTTCTAAATGGTATGTATTATATAAGTTTTTAGACAAGTTACCTTCTCTTTTAACAGCACTTAATAAAGGGACTGAAGACACCAATTGATCCAGTTTTGAAAGCGAATTTTTTCCATTCTTGAGTTATACAGGTCTTCAGCTGTGCAACCATACAGGGCCGTCGTTGTCGTGTTTTGCACTTTATAAAGTGTCACGTTTTCAATAAGACACAGTCGGGCCAGTCTGGCACCCACACTCACTGATTATGCAGCCATGCTGTTGTAACACTTGCAGAATGTTTCTTGTCGTTGTCATGGGGAAGTGAGCATGGACATTCCTGAAAAAGCTGCAGCATATGTTGCCCGAAAATGTCTATATATCTTTCAACGTTTGTGGTGCTTTCACAGATGTGCATGTTACCCAAGCCCTGGGCAGTAATAACCTGCAACACCATGACAGACGCTGCCTTTTGAACTTTACGCTGACAACAGGCTGGATGTCCTTTACTTTTTTTTATTGAATTAATTAATTGAATTACATTAGATCTTTCCAATTAATCTTATTAGGAGGCAGTGCACATGTGCAATTGTAACAGGAAACATGTCATCAACCAGGAAACTACCTTAGCTGGCGTGGTGGACATGAAATGGCTCTCTTTATTCCTTTGTTATTCAGAGCAAATGCAATGAAATAGTGATGAGTGTTCACTTAATTTGTGTTGACCATATATTAATATTTCATTCCACTTATTTTGAGAGATAGTCTAGACAGCACCGGAGAACTGGCTAGCTAGCAGCCTCTTTAATGGTATATTAAATAAACGATGGGAGTGATTTATTGTCAAGCGTAGTATGTAAAGTACATAAAGTATATAATGTATTCCATTAATATTCAAATCAGCAGTTCATGTTTTTTGTAAATGTTGGTGACCTTGACATATTATCATGGAATGAAGTGACTGATAGTGTTAGCTTGCTAACTTGCATGATGGTTAGCATAAGAGCTGCACCGCAATAGGAAAGTTGTGCACATAAGCATTTGCTTTAATTAGTAGTTCAGTTGTGAGTGAATAGAAATTCTAAACCAGGAAATTTGATCACAGCTGAAATATATAAAGTTATGTTTATTTCTTTCACATTAGACTTTACAAGTTTACATGTGTCTTGTAATGAGCCTCAGCAAATACTGTTTAATACAGTTTGGACTACAATAGATGTGAATTTAACATGTATTGTCATTTAATACATTTACACAATCTAAGTAATTGGGCTGTGAATAAATGTTATGTAAGAGAATTGTACATAAATTGTACAAGTACTTCTAATTTAAACGTTATTTAATTCAATCAGGTTTATTGAACAGGATGGAGAAAAATTATAGTATAATTTTTACATTGGATTTGTGTATTTAAATTGAGTGGAAATTAATTAAAATACATAAGTTTTAAATTTTGGTCTTATTTTTTTGAGCCCAGAGAAGTCAGCAGCGTTTCTTGACATTGTTGAAATATGACTTTCACTGTTCACTGTACAGTCTTAATTATGCATTTGTGAATTGACGGACAGTATTGAATCAAACTTAATTGAACTTAAATTTTTGGAAAGTGTTGCAGTCATCAATTTCAGAACGAGCACACTTTTACAAAAACAACAAAAAAAGAAGTTAATAAGATAAAATATTAACTATATTGTCTTTATCCTGCTTTTATTTAAACGTATGTCAAAGTCAAAGTGGATTTGGAAATCATTGCTTTCTATTTTTATTTGCTTTTTACAGAGTGTTCCAACTTTTTTGCTGTTGGGTAAAGAAATATTTTCCATCCCTGTTTGTTGGTAAGTTTCACATCTTACTCACAATTCAGGCAATGGCAAAGACTACTGCGCACTACTTGGTCAGTGCCATAGAAACTGCTTGGACATTATTAATCACTGCTTCTGGTTATATTTAATAATGCAATTTTGTCATTACATGAAAATGCTGTGGTAAGCATTAATCAGACGTCCTGTGATGAAGGGAATTGAAAATAACATTACATCTATTGAAAGATTCCTATAATCAGGCATTATTACATTTAGAAAAGAAGTGAGGTCAGTCTGGCTTTTCCTTCTTGTACCATCTCCAAGTCAGAAAGGTCTGATTAGAGTGAGGATGGCCTAAGTGAGAGGCAGAACTCTCATTTGAACTTTCCACTTCATTTTGTTTTATTCCTCTGGGGAATCCATAATTGGGGCCTGTCTCTCTCTTTCTTTTTTCTCTTTCCCCCTTTTTTTTACCACCTCCTCCCTTCACCACTTCTTTCTTTCTTACTCTAATCACACATGTATGCTGTCCACACCTGTCTGCCTGAGGGAGAGTCCCTGAGGCTATTAAGCACACATTTGATTACCTTATACAGTGCTCTCAGCTTTAGGTTATTGCAACATTACATCTCTAAATAAGAGGACTGTGTCCAATTCCACTTCAATTTATTTTGTTCAGTCAGTGTAACCAATGAGTTAACATTTAAAACATTACTGACAGTCACTCACTTATTTTCCAGCATTTTTTTAAAGGTTTAATTTCTGTGCTGAATTTTTGCTTGGATGGAGTTGAATAGATGAGCTCAATCCCAAACCTGCCCAACAGTGCAGGGCTATGAGTAAGTTTCTTTGGCATTGTGACAAATCGAATGTGATTTCAACTTAATGTGACTATTTGCTAAATTATTCTTATTCAGCGAGGGTGAAAGATCGGATTCTGCTTTTTATATTGAATTATACATCTCACATTATACATATGATTACATTCCATATAGAAGCATATACAAAACATGTTCCAGCACATGATCTTAGATCTGCGGAAACTGGCCTTCCATTAAATACAGAAAACATGGAGAGGCATCTTTCCATTACTATGCTTCTAAACTTTTGAACTTAATTCCACCTTAAATTAGACAGTCAAGCATATTTTTACGAAACATTTAAAACGTATCTCTTTAACTTACCGTTTAATTAAAACTCTACATCTCTTTGGTATTTGGTGATTTCTTTTTAACTTTATCTGTCATTGTCTTGTCTATTATTATTATTATTATTATTTGATGTCATATTTTCACATTGCCGCATACTAAGAGCTGTGGTGTACAATTTTCCTGGGAAGCTGTGACTGGACTCACTCTACCTATTTAGGTCATTTGTGCCTGTTCATTCTTGTTCAGACTGGAACTGGAACTGGGAAGTTAAAAGAATGGAATATGATTCTTGCTTTTGCCTCCATTTTTCACTCTCATCTTTGCTCTTGGAATGCTCAGATTAATCTTGGAACTTTTGTTGAGCCAAGAAGCTGGGTGAGCCCAAGCTCTTTGTTCTTGATGTGCTTTACTGGGCAGTTTCTGATGTTTTTTCCCGACAGTTTGGTGTTCATTTGTCTGTTTGACCTTTTAGCTATGTTTTATTGTCTGTTTCTGTTTTGAGATTGAGACTGAACTCTATGAGTTCTATTCTTTATAGACACTACTTATTTGAGACATGAATTTAAGACGGCTAAAGTAAGCGAAGTGTTTTTGATTTTCTTTGTGACTAAAAGACAGTCATTTTGATTCACAATAATAAATAAAAATAAAAGACATAAAAAAATAATAATTTACATGCAAATTGTTTTATAGATGCTATGCATTTAAAATGACAGCAGCCAACACAGTGGAGCATACAGCAAAAATACATGACAAAGCAACAGAGCAATGCATATGATGGGCATCAAGGACATCAAAGAGCACAATTAAGACCAGCTGAACTCTGTCCTAACCAGCCTGTTCAAAAACACTGAGTGCCACTTTCAACAAATAACACTAGACAAGTGAAATATCCCAAATAAATCTTTGGAAGTTTATTAAAATGACATGCAAATATACATAGACCTTTATTCAAGGATCTGAATGGATATATATAGAATAATAGAACAATCAAAATACATACACCAGTAATAAACCAAACTGGAAAAGCCAAACCAAGGTAAAAAAAACTGTAGCATACAGTTATAAAGCCCTTTGGGGATACCTATATAAACATGAATTATATTCACTTAACATGCTTTTTCAACATGAGTTATTTTAAATGGAGTTACATTTAATGTCTCATGTAATAGCTGGTTATGTTGGCCATCTATACCAAATATCTAGCCAGAAGCTTTGAATTCCATTTTCAGTATATATAGTCAGTCATTTGAAAGTAGTGTGTTATTTTACCAAGCAATAGCAACCTGATTGGTTGAGGTTATCTCTCAAGTGCCCTGCGTCTGTATTATTCTGCACTGCTGAACAGTTTAACTTGGCATTCTTTTTTATGGACATATATCAAGCTAACATTTATAACTCTGTTTCCAATATTATGGTTTTGATGGTGCAAAATGTAAATAAAAACAGAATGCAATGATTTGCAAATCATTTGAATGCTATATTTAATTCAAACTAGTACAAAGACAACAAATCAAATGTTGAAACTGAAGAATTGTATTTTTTTTGTTTGTTTATTTTAAATATATGCCCATTTTGAATTTGATACCAACAATACATTTAAAAAATGTTGGGACAGAGCAACGAATGGCTGGTAAAATTGTATAATGCTGAAAAAAAAACACCTGGTGGAAAATGCCACAATTGATTAGGTTACTTGCCAACAGGTCAGTAACATGCTTGGGTATAAAAAGAGCATCTCAGGGAGGCTGAGTCTTTCAGAAGTTAAGATGGTGAAGGGTTTAACACTGATTTCAAAGGCAAATAGTGCAACAATTCAAGAATAATGTTTCTCAACTTAAAATGGCAAAGAACTTGGAGATTTCATCATCTATGGTACATAATATCATTAAAATATTCAGGAGAATGTAAAGAAATCTCTGTATCTCTTGTAAGGGACAAAGACCAAATAACAGTACTAGTTTGCTGTAATCTTCAGGCCCTCAGGTGACACTGCATTGAAAACAGACATGAACCTTTTGTGGAAATCACTGCATGGGATCAGGAATATAACCACTGTCTGTGTATACAGTGTGTCTCTGCATCCACAAATACAGTTTAAAATTCTACCATGCAATAAGAAGAAACCATATATAAACACTGCCACCTTCTCTGGGCATTAGCTCCTTTAAGATGGACTGAGGCAAAGTGGATAAGTAATCAGATCTATGGTCTAATGAATCAAAATCTAAAATTAAGAAGCCAGCATCCGTCATGCTATGAGAGTGCATTAGTGCACATGGCATGGGTAACTTGCACATCTGGGAAGGCACCATTAATGTTGAACCACATATACAAGTTTTGGAGCAAAATATACTGTCATTCAGATGATGTGTTTTTCAGGGAAGGCCTTGCTTATTTCCGCAAGACAATGTCAAAACAAATTCTGCACTTATTACAACAGCATGGCTAGAAAAAGAGTCATGGTGCTAAACTATCCTGTCTGCAGTCCAGACCTGTCAGCCATCAAAAATATTTGGCACTTTATGAAAAGAAAAATATGATAAAGGAGACGCTGAACTACTGAGCAGCAGAAACCTATATCAAGCACGAATGGGAAAACATTTCACTTTTAGAACTACAGCAATTGGTCTCCTCATTTCATAAACACTTACAGAGTGTTGTTAAAAGAAGAGATGATGAATGAAGGTAAACATGCCCCCATCCCAAATTTTTTGTAACGTATTGCTAGCATCAAATTCAAAACAGGCATATGTTTTTAAAAAACAATAAAATTTCTCTGTTTCAACATTTGATATGTTGTCCGTTTACTATTTTCAGTTAAATATTTTTGGAAATTAGGTTGTAGTAGAAAAACAGTCACATAACCCAAATGGTTATTTCTTCTTTTTTGCTAATGGTAATCTGAGGGATGGCATCCCTGTGCATATAAAGGAAGAAATGTCCTTGCTGTTGGGATTTTCTGGCATGGTTTAAGTTTTTTGAAGTTTGTAACAGACACGTTAAGATATTTTTCCCTTCTATGTCTTGTACCAGTTTTACTTTGACTCACTAAAGAACCCTGGTATAGAAATTATATTCCATGATTGGTTAACTTCTTTTTAAGTCACTGTTAATTCCTCATTATGTTTAATCTGACATATTAGGCCTTCAGTTCAGCTCGTGAAGTCCTACCCAATGGGAGAGCTCACTTAGCTATATCTACCAAATGCCGTAGAGAAAAAAAAATCCTGATTGGACAAATGTATGGCATTTTAAGGATATGCACTACATTGCCAAAATATTCACTCACCCATCCAAATCATTGAATTCAGGTGTTCCAGTCTCTTCCATGGCCACAGATGTATAAAACCAAGCACCCAGGCATGAAGACTGCGTGATAGGATGCCACATATGCAAGTCCAGTCGTGAAATTTCCTCGCTACCAAATATCCTGCAGTCAACTGACAGTGGTATTATAACAAAGTGAAAGCAATTGGAAACGACAGCAACTCAGCCACGAAGTGGTAGGTCACATAAAATGACAGACCTTCAAACTTCATGTGGCCTTCAGATTAGCTCAAGAACAGCGTAGAGAGCTTTATGGAATGGGTTCCCATGGCCGAGCAGCTGCATTCATACCTCACATTACCAAGCACAATGCAAAGCATCGAATGCACTGGACCACTGGACATGAGAGCAGTGGAGACATGTTCTCTGGAGTGATGAATCACGCTTCTCCATCTGGCAAACCCAGTCTGGGTTTGGCGGTTGAAAGGAGAACGGTACTTGACTGACTACTTTGTGCCAAGTGTAAAGTTTGGTGGAGGGGGGCTTATGGTGTGGGGTTGTTTATCAGGAGTTGGGCTCGGCCCCTTAGTTCCAGTGAAAGGAACTCTTAATTCTTCAGCAGACCAAGAGATTTTGAACAATTTCATTCTCCCAACTTTGTGTGAACAGTTTAGGGACGGCCCCTTCCTGTTCCAACATGACTGTGCACCAGTGCACAAAGCAGGTCCATAAAGACATGGATGAGCGAGTTTGGTGTGGAAGAACTTGACCAGCCTGCACAGAGTCCTGACCTCAACCTGATAGAACACCTTAGGGATGAATTAGAGTGGAGACTGCGAGCCAGGCCTTCTCATCCAACATCAGTGTCTGACCTCACAAATGCGCTTCTGGAGGAACGGTCAAAAATTCCCATAAACACACTCCTAGACCTTGTGGAAATCCTTCCCAGAAAGCTTAAAGCTGTTATAGCTGCAAAGGGTGGGCCAACATCCATTAAGAATGGGATGTCACTTGAGCTCATATGTGTGAAGGCTGTCGAGTGAATACTTTTGACAATATAGTGTAACCAAAGCCTAACAAGCAGTAAGAGCATTACTGCAGCGCTTGCAATATTTAAATACGATGAACATGATTACTACGGTTACTGTTTCACAGAAATCATTAGGCCTTCTGTAAAAGCCTAGAAGATGCCAAGGAAATCCCCTCTGAATTTATATTTAATTCATAAGTGGTATAGTACACAGCATATGTAGCTACAGCCCATAATGACATTAATGAGACATGTCAAAGGTGCATATCTGCAGAAAATAACTATACATACATAAATGATATTTTCTAGTGAAACTAAAGCTCCCCATTCATTTTTGATCTAATGAATTATCATGTTTTTTTAATAAACTGCTTTGACACTTTTTTGACATCCTGCTGAGGTTCCTCATATGCAAAATGTTGAGCCAGAGTAAAACAGACTTCCTGCATATCCCTGCCTTAGCTGCCCACTACCTTTTATCCTGTTCCCCTGAGGCAACAATTATTGGGATCTGCTTTGTTTTTTTCTGTTTTTCACCACTTTCATTCTTTTCTTCTCCACATTTGGGTACGTTATCCACACCTGCCTGTCAAACATTTGTCCCTTGAAACCACTAATTAACTGTGTGTGTGGGTGGATGACTGTGTAGAGGCAGGAAATGAACAAGAAGAGAAAATGAAAGCTTTGGCTGAGGGTTTGCATTTGCAAAAATTTCAAGAGCACAAATGCTGTTTTTTAAAAAAATAAAGCAATAAATACATGGTTCACAAAGCCTTTTTTGTTAAGCACTATAGGTTTAAAGCGTTGGCCGTTTTAAGGATGCGACTCTTCCATACTTAACAATGAAATAAGTATTGCTACAATAACTGCAGAGTTTTAATGCAACAAACATGACGATTCTATTAAATGCAAAGCCAATTGAACTAAGCTTCAAAACCAAATCATTTAGAATTCATTGTTTTTGTTGTCATGAACACTATTTCAAATATATTGACCTGTTCATCTTAGAGCAGTTAATCCAGGCTTGGATCATCCAGTGGGTTTTAGGGGCATGTGCCCAGGGGCCTGAGCCACTAGGGAGGCTGTGCAAGCACACATGAGAACATTTAATCAGCTGTTTTGACTCGTGATGGGAACTTTATTAGTGACACAGCCGAAAAATTAACACCACACCTTGATAGCAAGCAGTACTAGTGACATGAACAAAACCAAAACGCTTCCATTACAATCAGTGAAGCCATCTACAAAGCAAGATGTGATGCACCGTTGTTGCCATACACCTGTTTCTGTTTTTGGCACGTCCTTATGCTCCATGTCGTCTTCCAGTAAACTCTTCCAGTACAAAAACTTCAGAGAGAAACAGGCAGACTGCTGTAAGTTAGAGGTGAATACCATGAATTGTGTTTTAGCTAGTTAACCCTAGAGGAGTAGGCTTAGCAGATACAAGTTAGCATAACCAAGCTGCCCAATACCAGGGTAGTGTAATGTTATTTAAACTATTCAATTGCTGATGTTAACTGTGGTCATAAAACATCACCTGTTATATATTTTAATAAATATAAGCCCCAAACAGCCACAAAGCTTGGCCAGTAAGGCATTTTTTGGTCCATGGTATGTTTACATTTTGACTTGACACACATTTGCCATTTTCAGTGTAGACATCCTAAAGGCTATGCAGTGCGATGCGCTACTACATCTGAATGAAGTTTGTCATTGTGTAACAGCCAATCAAAGTCCAGAAAGTCTAAAACAATGTGAGCCGCTCAAAAGTAATGGTACATTTGATATATTTTTTCCAACATGTTAAACTAAATTTGCAGCAATATGACATACATAACTTTGTTTTCTATAGAGAATATTAACTTATTTTCACTGAGAAAATCAACAAAACATGATTTGACCAGGTGTATGCAAACTTTAACATATGCTCATCCTAACACTTCTCAAGAATTCAACTTTCACCAAGAATACTTTTCATTTACACCTAAATCCCAGCCAGCACTGGATGAAAATGTTCAATGAAATGAATTTGTAAGATTCATTCATGGTTGGTGCTCAGTGTTAGGAAAAAAGTCATTAGCAGTGACAAATGTCATCTCTGTGGGAGCTGCACGAGCAAAAGGGAAGGAATGACTCGACTTCTCTAAGGGATTTTTTCACTGGATGTATTTGTAGATTGTGTCATTACGTGATGCCCGACTCCATAAACTAAAAGCTTAGATCCATGCAAACATGGTGTAAGTAGTTGTATCTGCTGGGAGATTGTGATTCACACAAGAATGTTACTGGAATGTGAGAAGGACTGATAAAATGGAAAGAATCTCTAGGCAGTACTTTACCAAAACAAGTAAAAAATAATATTGAGCTCTCTGATGTTGGCTTATATGCTGAATGTGTGTGTGTTGGCTGTCTTATCAGACAGCACTGCAGAAGACAAATTGCAATGTCAAACAAATTGAGTTCATCCTGTGAACTCAATCTCTGGGGAGAATAGAAGATTAACTGTCTTCAGTTTCATGGAACAGTATTTACAACAGGTGCAAAAATATAACATTGCAATACTTGGAACCCATGGAACTTGTTGTTATGCACAAAATGTACCTAGAAAAGAAGTGTCACATTAGAAAAAGCTGTATAAAGTCATAAGAGCACTGATCTCACATTTCACATTTAATTACTCTGTTAATAAAATTAGATCAAGGCTTCATGGGCTGCACAAATAGATTATTCTTTGCTGACAAAAAACATGCTAGTCATGGACATCAGGCTCACTGTGAAGTAACTTCACCAAATGCTATTTATTCCCAGTAAATACAAAGCAGGAATTAAACCACAGAACTGTTATTTTTGGTGTTTCTGGTCAGCTGTGGCCGTTGGACTGAAGGCTCTGCCATCTCTAAGCTACAAGAATTTGAGTGCTCACGATTGGTTGCTTTGCAACTTTGCCACTAATTAGTTCTTTAAATTGTAATTGCTTTATTGCTGCTCATACCTGCAGTTGTCTGGTTACCCGCCTGCTCCTGTGCACATCACTTAAATTAGTCCTGCACCGCAACATATTGTGGTAGGGCAAGAGAATCCCATGGGAGTGCCTAATACACTGTTGGTCTTCTGTGTGCAATGAAAACAACCCTGACTCACTGAGGCATGGACTCTATGAGATCTCTGAATATGGCCTGTATTACCTGGCAACAAGACTTTAACAGCAGATCATTTAACATCATTGCAAAGTTTAGCTGCTGCACACTGGACTTGTTGTTCTAGCACATCCTACAGATGCTTGATTGGATAGAGATCTGGGGAATTTTGAGGCCAGTGCAACACCTTGAACTCTTTGTCATATTTTGAACAATGTGTGTAGTGTGGCAAGGTGCATTACCCTGCTGAAAGGGGCCACTGCCATTGGGGAATACAATTACCATGAGGGGGTGTACCTTCTTCCATTACTCCTGGGTCCAGTTCCAATGCTTACATGCCAATTGTAGACACTTTTGATCATGAACACGGGTTAACATCTTCACTCTGACTGGTCTCTGGCTATGCAGCCCCAGATTCAGGACAGTGTGATGCACTATATGTTGTGATATATTCCTTACACAGTAGCCCTTATGTCAATTCGGACCAGATGGGATAGCCTTTGTTGCCCTCACTCAGCCTAGGACACCCAACACCCTGTTACCAATTTTGTGGTTTATCTCTCTTTGGACCACTGTGGTATTTACTACTGCTGTATGGGAGCACCCCACCAGCCTTGCCTTTTTGTGCTCTGATGCAGTTGTGTCACCATAACCATCTGTTAATCTAATACCATATAATGTATTCCAGACCATCTAATATATCCCACTGTTGGTATGAAAATTATTATTATTCACATCATCTGTGAGTGTATAATGTTTATATAATGTTTTGACTCATTGGTGTAGTAGCTAGGTTGAAAAATGCAGATCTTGTAAGTTATTCAACAGTTTACTTTGAGACAGGTATAAACCAGTAAATACAATTTTGTCATGTTTCCCATTAAGTATAACTCTGGTTTTGAGTGTCGGCTGCCCTTATATGTTACAATGAAACAATTGTATGTGGTTAGTTTATTTTGCATGTCAGTCAGGTGGGCTTTTTCTGTCAAGGTAGGCAGTTCTTAACTATGTTAAGCTACAAAACATTTGTGAGACTAAAAAAATAACTAAAGACTAAAAATAAGACAAACAAAAGAGTGCAAACTGTGGTGCAAACTGGAAAATAAACCAACAGACTAACCCAACTAATAGCAAGGGAAAACAAACAATGTAGGCAATAAGGAAGCACACAACAGACTACAAACAAGACATACTTGAGGGTAATTATTACCAGGCAGGGTTACACACTGAACACAGGTAAGCAGAACAACAAGGAGGTGGATCTAGAGTGACTTGATACGTGTCTTGTTTTGATACATGCAGTTGTAGAACCGTCAACAACACATAGTAGAAACGGGTGGAACACCTGTGTAGGCCCTGAGGACCGGTTTAAGAACCACCGTTCTAGAAGTATTTACAATATTGATAATCTACTTAGAAAAGTCTCCTGTAAGCACACCATTTTGTTTCACTGTATGCCTACATTTGGTTGAAATGGCAAGAGTCTAATGCTGTATTCACATGTTTGTGGTGGACGGACGACAGCAAACCAGATGTTCTGTTATTTTCAAAGGAGCCATGATGGAAAATTCTCCCATCATAAGTGTCACTGTTGCCATCTGTGAACCGTTAAGTATAACAATCTGTCTGAGTTAAATTTGACTAACTTTTGCATTTGATGGCAGCAGTGGAATAAACCAGAAGTTGATTTTTTGGGAGCCATGGATGCCAAACATCATTGCTGATTTCCAGACAAACCCAACATTAAACAATAACACTATAAAAGTGCAGAGTATCCTCCTGCCTTTTTCCACCTTAAACAACCAACCAATGCCGCTAAAGCTCATCTCTATACATCATCTATTTTCGCCAGCACCATGGTTTTTTTGTAGCTTCAGGCCATGTATCGCTATGAGGTGTAGAATGAAGATTTTTTCAATGCAATCATGTGAATGCATCATGGGACCAAGTAAATTAAACCTTGCCTTGCTAAACGTATCACCAAACATATCTTTCGGTGGTTTATTTTGCATTAGAAAGTTGTATCACTGTGCCACCAAGTAATTCCATTTCTTCCCCCCAGGTGCACCTGAGCTTTGTTTTCAGTTCATTTACCGAACAGAAGGTAATAACCAAAAGCAAATCAAATATCCGTATCTATTCTCTATAGGCAGGTCAAGCAACACTGGCCGTGAAACAAATCATCTTGTATTAAATGTTCCGTGTCACCTGGTTGTAAGAGCCACAGGCACAAGATTGATATCATTTATCTTTAGTATTTCCTGAGTAGATTTTTGTCTTTCCCCAGGCAACCTTGTATTGCTGCACTTTTAAAACAGGAATTTACTATCTGTCATCTGAAGGTACCCTCTGAAATATATGTTCACTAAAGCTTAATATTAGACTGCTTGATAAAGTCCAGTTTTCAGTGATATACACTGTTAGAAGAATCTGAATCATGCTGGTGTATGTATGAATGAAATCTCATTTTGTCGCTGTTGGGACAAGAAGTTTAAAATCATATGGAATAAATAATTTCTCTGTTAGCTTTAACGGCTTTTCCTTCTTTTATAAAGTTAACTTTATGGAGATGCAAGTTTTTGCTCCAGCAGAGTGAATGATATCATCACCACAGATTTTTTATAAAAAACATTACAACAGATTTTTAGTCTATGTTAAAAGAATTTTTGCAATAAGTTTGTCAGCTATTGGCTAGGTACACTTCACAATATGGTATTGTAATCACTATTTATTTCTACACAGTAGGTTAGCAAATATCCTGACTTTGCCACTTTGTGTGCAACTTCTTGCAAGATATATTGGTCTTTAATACATTTTAAAGTGTTCGCATAAATTCTGTACATTTAGCTCTACATATCACTGTGAAAAATTCATGTTATACACTACTACACTACACAATCTACACTAAGCTCCTAAATCAACCAAAAACGGTAAGTACCTGAAATATCATGGCTCAGTGAAGCAGGAGGGCAAAAACACAAGGGCCAAAACACTGTATACTGTAGCACACTGCCTCTTTAAACACACCTGATTCAGCTCTTCAGCTAATTAGCAAGGCCTTCACACGCTGAATTCAGAGCAGTGGATGAGAGTAAACACTAAAATCACTTTGGCTCAGAATGTACCCAGTTTGACATGCCTGATTTAGAGGGAAGTAAGAAGGCCATTTGATATATGTACACTGTACCAGTCATTTTCACATGTCTCACAGCGATACAAGGCCAGAGTCAGAGCAAGTGCCTTTTCTGGGATATCCTTCAATATATTACAGAAAAATGGATCTTGCAGAACATCCCCAGTTCCTGAGTATCCTGGGTATATTTATGCTTGGATAACCAATAAATCCGACCCACCTTGAATTCCAGCTATCCTCTGATAATTCCTCAATGATGAAGCAGATCCAAGTAAATATTGTCTGCTAGAAGGTCATGGTTGATGCTTCCTGGCTGCACACTGTTGCACTGTTGGAAAGAAGCAAATGATTGCTTACCACAACTGTAGTGGCCATTTTTCATATTGATGGCAATTCCATTCCTGGATCCCCAAACAAGTAAGGTGTTTTGGGGAGGGGAGGCAACCAAATAAAACCTCCAATCACTCGTTCATGCAGCCTACCACATGCTAACAGGCTAGGCTGCCCTGGAGAGGCCCACACTTCTAAAAAGGCTATTCATCTTCCTTGACATTCACTCAGCCACTTGTATTCATTCCCTTCTCCCTTTCTTCATCTCTCTCTCTCTCTCTCTCTCTCTCTCTATACCTAATATTTGCTTGCCTTGGTCCTTCATTCCATCAGTCATTTTCTCTTCCAACATATTGTCTTATTTTCTCCACCTCTCTCTCTTTTTCTCATTCCATCATTCCTTCTTATTCACCCCTGCCATGATTTTAAAAATCCATTTTTATGGAGTGAATGGTACAATTCTGCCAACCCTAATGACCCTCTGCCACTCAAATCTGCACTTTCACATCTTGTTCTGTTGGAGGGACTCAGAAAAACAAAGCTATTTTCAGTGAGAGCGAACAGGCAGTAATGGATGTCAGTAAATGACCATAAATATGCCTTGTACATTAGAGACAGAACCTTCTCACCACTGCACACCATTTGTATTATAGTAGACATGCCTTTCAGGTGAATCACAATTGATACAGCTTTGTAACTTATCAGCCCTGCTGTTTCAAGAAGGAGTTTAAGGTTTATTAAGGTTATAAATGACACTTTAGCCATAGTATGCATTAATTTTCCTCCAGCTCAATACAAAAACCTAATATAAGGCCACATGCCCCTAATTCACTGTAGTAGATAGCCTAGGTCATACATGGAACACCCTACTGAACTGTTTGAAAGTCAAAAGTTCAAAATACATTTTAGACTGTTAACTTACTTGGACTTTAGATTGAAATGCTTTTGCTTTGAGAGACCCTGTACCTTCATTATGTTTATTTTATTAAAACAAATGGTTGAACATTCCATTTTCTCAGTACCAAAGTGTGAACAGTTGTACACACACAAAATTATATTTTTATTATAACACAAAGTTTGCTTACTGGAATTCTTAATCTTACGCAAAAAAGCAGTGCTAAATACAAATCTCTCTTTAGAGTAAATTTGGCTTCAGAGTTCTGAATGTGAATAATCAATTTTAATTAAACAAACTTCATATGAAATTATAAAAAGTAATAAACATGTTCTGATAAAGTTCACATATATATTTGCTGTCATTTTTCAATTGGCATCATTTGAAATCACTATTTGCTCTTTGCCTCAATTTTTTATTTTACAAACCAACTAATATAAATCATCATACTGTAAATCATTAAAATGTATTCCTGTTGCATTAACTTCAATTACAACTTGTTTTTTCATCTCTTGTAAAGTAAATAATTGACAACATGTTGACAAAATGAGTAGAGTGTGTTTATCACTTTCAATAATATGAACCTGAATATAAAATCTCATGAACGCAAGATGAGCATTTTCAATTTTCAATACTGATGTCCAGTGAGACTAACGGTGGATCTCACCAATAAATGTGTATATTTTACATACATACATATATATCATGTTATATGCAGTCAAAAAACCTAATTAATATGACAGTAGTGTTTGAGGGAAGTGAACCCATCAAAGCATGTTATTTGAATTTATGAAATAATGACACTGCTGGATATTTTACAAAAACATTTACACAAAAGCTATCAACACTAAATACAATAGCAAACCTATTAATATTTAACTTGTCCACTGTTTACTTTTGCACACTTTGCCAAACCTTCCAACCTTATAAGTAACAAACTTATCTATGTAACACACTTAAGAAATTAGCGAGGTTAATACCTTGTTTATTGTTAATTCTCTTCTTGTTACTGTTTTGAGTGCCTTGCTGTCCCTTTGCTGCTGTAGCAGTGAGGGTCTTATCTTACTTTTCTAATCGTTAAACCATTGAAGACTGAATGTCTGAAATAAAGATCCTGATAAAAAGCTGATTAAGTCTTTGTAATGTTTATTGCCAAAGGACAGCAGGTGTGGAATTATGATTTATAGAGCTTTGATGACATTGTTTGTTTGAATGACTTGGTGATTTAATTTTGTTGAGCTACAATTCAGCAATGGGAAAACTAATTTGTCACCAAATGAAAGAAGTTGTGACATTAAGATTTAAGAGGAAAAAAACAAAACAAAAACATTGCACTTACATTTCTAACAAGTAATTAAAAAAGACATCTGCTTGCATAAACATCTGTTCTTTGGTGAATTATTGTACACTTCACTTCACACTTCACTGTGCAGCAAGTCAAAAGGAATTTGAGACATAGAGCACTGGAAAATGTGCTGACGTATTTAGCCTTGGCAACCATTGTACTGTTCTAGCTGTTTACTGAAAAAATGAAACCTTGGCTGAAGCCCTTGAAACACTATAGACGCAATTTAATTTCCTTTTACACGCGCAGCAGTGCACACTATCAGTCAAAAATGTGAGTGCACACACATGAAACTACACTCTTAAAAAGCTGGAGCTTCAAGGGGTTTTTACTAAAGAAAATGGTTCTATATGGAACCATGGACACTCGAGGAAGCCAGTGCTCATCTCATTCTTGTCTTAAAGGTTCTTTGCATCATGAAAGGGCTCTTTTTTAGTATTTTTGTTTCTTTTTTAAGTGTAGTGTTAAGACTTTTTTAATTTGTATTTTAAAATAGATTAAATAAACAATTTTTTATATCAGTTATAAATTATCCATTGTTCCATTACATACACAAGTACACAGTTTTGAATGATCAAAAACATTAATTTCAGCTAGCACTCCATATGGGATTGTAGTGGTATGTAAGCTAATGGCAACTCTCATCAACATTTTTGACTGTTCTAGATTGAACATGGATGTTTGAAGCACATAAATGATATTCTGTGCTTGGTTTGAATTTATTGACAGATATTAAAATTCAAAATATAATATATTTATAGAATGTTTATACAGATGCTTTGGTTAAACTTCCTAAGACCACACTCACATAAGCTTTTCATGACTACTGACTTAAACCTACATAAACAATTATAAAGGCTCATTCCTATAAGCAGCAGTCATGAAGGTTGCTTTTGTCAAGTCTAACGTCAAGTTGGCATAAGCTTTCGAGCTTCAAGTACAGCCAAGATGCATGGAAGATCTAATGTAACTCTTTATTCACATCAAACAAGAGTTTTAATGGCAGCCTTAACAGTGTCCATGAAGTGTTTTGAAGGCCATGTCTACCATTGTGTATGCTCTTCTTTTAATTAAAGTCTGTAAATGTCTGGGATGTGAGGAGATGAATTACTCTAGTTTTTGGAGAAGAATGTTGTCCCATTCTTGTCTGATGTCTGATTCTTGCTGCTCAACAGTCCTGGGTCTTCTTTGCCAGACTTTTTTGTGATACAGGTATTATGTAACCTTGATATCAAATTTGACAAAAGCAGCATTGAAGCCTCTATGTTCATATGCAGTTGTATGAAAAAATTAGGATATCCTATTTAATATTTAGGTCTATATTATGAAATACTGACATCAGTATTTAATCTTTTTTTTCATTTATGTTTATAGATGTGATGTAACTGCATGTCCTTTGGAAAAACAAGTAAAAGAAACTGTTCCTACTGAGGAAAAAATTAGGACTGCATATGCCCTAGTAACTGTTTTTTCCCCAAACTGATACTTCAACTAGACGTTTTCTATAAATCTTTGTCAATGAATGGGAGAAAGTTTTTCCTACTCCTCTATTCAGGAATTCTTCCAGCTGGGTGATATTTGAGGGGTTTCTTGTATGTACAGCACACTTCATATCCCTCCACAGCATCTCAATAGGATTAAAATCTCAACTTTGACCTGGGCATTCCAGACATCTCCATTTTTACCTGTTGAGCCATTCCTTGGTGGATTTACTGAAATGTTCAAGTCATTGTCATGTTGTATAGTCCACCTCTGCTTTAGTTTTTGGACAAATGGTCTCCCATTTTCCTCAAGCACCCTCTGATACGATTAAAAAATATGTAGTTAATTCTGTTGTGGAGAACTTGCCAGGCCCTGCTCCAACAAAGCAGCTCCAAATTATGGCATTTCCACCACCATGCATATGAGGTTCTTGTGCTCAAATGCTGTGATTGGTTTTTGCCAAAAATGTCTTCTGTAACTGCCAAAATAATTCAACTTTGGATTCATCTGTCAAAAGCACATTGTTCCAAAAGTCCTAGTTTCTGGCAAACTTTAGTATAGTCCTGATGTGATTTTTTTTCTTTTTTTCACAACAAAGGTTGTACACTTCCCATGAAAAATTGTGCAGCCTCTTTTTATTAGCTTTCAAAGGATATACAGCTTACATTCCTGTTTAGTGTTAACCAACACAAATAAGTATAATCAAGATCAATCAATTTATATACATATAATACACTGACACACAAGATAAGAGAGTGGGCATAGGATGAGCTTTGTGGGGCTTCATCTAAGGGGCTAATACTAATACCCATTGCTTATGCGCCAAACAACAGGGCAGAGTATTCTGCCTTCTTGGAGTGAGTGGGCGGGATTCAGACTCTATAGTCTTACTGGGGACTTCAATGCTCATGTTGGCAACGACTGGGAGACCTGGAGAGGCATGATTGGGAAGAACAGACTGCCCGATCTAAACCCGAATGGTGAATTGTTATTGGACATCTGTGCCAGGCATGGATTGTTCATAATGAACACCAAGTTCGAACACAAGGATATTCATAAGTGTACATGGTACCAGAGCTCCTTGGGTCAGAGGTCAATGATCGACTTTGTTTCATCTGACTTGGGACCATATGTTCTGGACACTCGGGTAAAGAAAGGTGCTAAGCTGTAAACTGATCACCATCAGGTGGTGGGTTGGATCAGATGGCAAGGAAAACTGATGGTGAGACTCGGTAGGCCCAAGCAAATAGTGAGGGTGTGCTGGGAATGACTGTCGGAGGCCCCTGTTTGGAATGATTTCAACTCCCACCTCCAGGAGAGCTTTTCTCATGTCCTGGGGAGGTAGGGGACATGGAGTCTGAATGGACCCTGTTCAAAACCTCCATTGTGGAAGCTGCCAGGCATAGCTGCAAAGATTGTGGGTACCTGTCATGGCGGTAACCCAAGAACCTCCTGGTGGACACCAGTGGTGAGGGAGGCTGTCAAGCTGAAGAAAGAGGCCTTTAGGACTGGATTGCCTGAAAGACTCCCCACTCAGCAGAGAGGTACCGACAGGTGAAAAAGGTGGGAGGAGTTTGGCGAAGCCATGAAAAAAGACAGTCGGCTTCAAGGAGGTTCTGGACAACTGTCCAGTGACTCAGGAGTGGTCGGGGTGGCTGCGCCCAAGCTGTATTCGGCAAGGCTGGAGAAACTTCAAATGAGGATATTGTCAGTCGGTGGAAGGAGCACTTTGAAGAACTGCTTAATTCGGGAGACATAATTCCCTCACAGGAGTCAGAGCCGGAGGCCTCTGGCGTGTCAAGCTCCATTTCCCTGGTGGAGGTCACTGAGGTAGTTGGCAAGCTCTTCAGTGGCAAGGCACTGGGGGTGGATGAGATTCGTCCGGCGATGCTTAAAGCTCTGGATATTGTGGGGCTGTTGTGGCTGACGTGCCTCTGCAATATTGCATGGACCTCAGGAACAGTACTCTTGGACTGGCAGAGCGGGGTGGTGGTCCCCATTTTTAAAAAAGGGGACCAGAGGTGCCAACTATCCGGTTATCACACTGCTTAGCCTCCCTGGGAAAGTCTATGCCAAGGTGCTGGAAAGGAGACTCCGATCAATAGTTGAACCTTCTGTTCTGGCCATGGAACAATGGACCAGCTTTTTACCCTCTCTTGGATTGTTGAGGGAGCATGGGAGTTTGCCAACCCAGTCTACATGTTTTTTGTGGATTTGGAGAAGGCTTACGACCGGGTTCCCCGAGATATCTTGTGGGAGGTCCTCCGGGAGTATTGGGTACCAGGGCTACTACTCCAGGCCATTTGATCTCTGTACTCCCAGAGTGAGAGCTGTGTTTGTATACTCAGCATTAGGTTGGACCTTTTCAGTGTTAGCATTGGGCTCTGGCAGGGTTGTGCCCTGTCTCCACTCCTGCTTGTGATATTCATGGACAGGGTCAGGAGGGCAGTATGTGTGGAGGCCAGAGGGTGGCATCTCTGCTATTTGCAGACGATGTTGTTCTTTTGGCTGAATCACATGGATACCTCCAGTGCTCACTGGAGTGGTTTGCAGCTGAGTGTGAAGCAGTTGGTATGCGGATCAGCACCTCCAAATCTGATTCCATGGTCTTAGCCCGGAAAAGAATGACATGCCCACTCCAGGTAAGGGGAAAGGACTTGCCCCAGGTGGAGGAGTTTAAGTATCTCAGGGTCTTGTTCACGAGTGATGGGAAGAGGGATCGTGAGATCAGTAATGCGGTCACTGTATCGGACTGTAGTGGTGAAGAGGAGCTGAGCCATAAAGCAAAGCTCTCTGTTTACCGGTCAGTCTACATCCCGACCCTCACCTATGGTCATGAGCTGTGGGTAATGACCGAAAGAATGAGATTGTGAATACAAGTGGCGGAAATGAGCTTTCTTCGCAGGGTGGCAGGCTACACTCTTGGGGGACAGGGTCATCTGGGATTCTCTGCTCTCCCAACTACTACTGCGACCCTATCTGGATTAAGAGGTTAACGACGATGATGATGATGATGATGATGATGATGATGATGATGATGTTGACAATATAATATAATCCCAGAATTAATCTTAGTACAGTCTCAAAACATGTGCAGGAAAGTGCCGACATAATCAGCGTTGCAAACAGTACAATAAGGTGTGGGAACCCTGCCCATTTTATGCCTTAAGTATGGTGTGGAGTAGGCATTCAAAATTAATTAATTGATAAGCAAGATAGGCAATTCACACTCAGTGATGATTTGCATAAGGCCTAGAGTGATTTTTTTGTTTTCTTATGAACTTGGTCCCACCCATTGGAAATCAAAACATGATTGGTTAATCAGACATGTCAGACATTCAGGAGCTGAACAAAAGTCCTTACCAATGGGAGAGCTCACTTGCTTGTATCTACCAAGATGAATCTTTGTTCAAGAGTTCAACTCAAATTAACCAAAGCTTCATGAAGTAAGAGCATTGCTACAATACTTGGAAAGTTCATTACAAGACTGATGATTCTATTAAACACAAATGAACAAAAATTACAAGCTTATTTCCCCCCACAGAAAGCATAAGGCCTTCGCTGATGGGCCTTCTGTTTAACAGTCCACATGTGTACACATTTAATTGTTCTTGAACAAACAAATGGATCCCTGCCTTATTGATTATTCTAATCCATGTTGAAAGTGTTCAAAGCAGTACAGCAGCTGTCATGTGGTCAATAACAAGAAAATGGAGTAGGAGGACCAAGTAGGTCTTTAACAGTCAAC